>NW_018165520.1:271995-276202 GCF_001263595.1 Phalaenopsis equestris
CACGTGTGACTATCATAAGCACCATCTGGTGGTCACGCATAGCGCGAGTGAATGGGTGCATCACCAGAAATGGGCACACTTCCTTCTTTGCCTCAAATTCTGTAACCTGTAAGGGATCTAGAACAAACTTTTTACCTTTAAAATCAAAGGAGTAAGTGTTAGCATACTCGTCATAAATTACTTTCCGATCGAAGAGCCAGGGTCGCCCTAATAACAGGTGGCAAACAGTCATAGGAATTACATTGCACCATGCTTCATCTGCGTATATTTTCCCCAACGAGAAGTTAATCAAACAACGTAGCTTCACAAGGACGGAATTAGTTTCATTAACCCAACTAATTCGATAGGGAGCGGGGTGCTTTTCTATCTTTAATTTCAGTCGTTCTACGGCGGTTTCAGAAATCACATTCATGACACTCCCATTGTCAATAATTACGTTCAACGCCCGACGTTATGCTCCAGCCGTGTATGAAAGATATTGGCGCGCTGACACTCGGGGTTGGTATGGAGTTCTTTTTTGATCCCGTCAATACTCTCTTGATTACGCAGCTGTGTAACTCCGACGTGCTCAAATGTTCTTCTTCACTGTGAATATCCTCATCGGGATGCTCCTCCTCCGTGTCTTCGCCCACCTCCACCTCCAGTAGCTCCTTCTCGCAGATAAAGGCTAATTTCTTGTCTCTTGTCGGACATACGACGACATAGTGTCCGAAGCCTTTACACTTATAACAATGGGGTCCGTCGCTGGTAACCTTTGTTTTTCCCTTCAAGTCTCCACTTTCTGCGACTCTGAAGTGATCTTTCGGAGCTGATGCTCTTTGGGAAGGAGTTGGAGTAACACGTTCTTGTCTTGCGTCTGTCTCCGTCACTTTCCTCATCACCGTAAAACCCATTTATTTCTCAATACGGAGAGCCAACTGGTATGCCTCCTCGACGTTGATTAAGTGAGCAGTCCACATCCCTCTACGTAGCTCACTCCGCAAGCCGGTGCGGTATTGAGCCAAAGTTTGTTATTCAGTTTCAACGATTTTGCTGCGGACAGTCAACTCGTGGAAGAGGTCCGTGAATTGATCTACACTCATCGGCCCCTGCCTGAGCTGCAACATTTCCTCGAACATCATTTGCTCGTAATCGATGGGCAAATATTTTGCAAATATTTTTCCTTGAGCCAAATATTTTTCCTTGAGCCTCTCCTTCATTTCTTCCCAATTGGAGACCGTTGGACGTCGCGTACGTCGTAACTGTTCTTCCACAGTTGCCCACCATGCTCGCGCATGCTCCTTCAATTTCATCTGGACGTACCATACCTTCCTATCCTCTGAGACTGAAAACCAATCAAAATAATCCTCGATTGCTGTTAACCAATCCTCGAACGCGTTGGGTTTCAGCTTTCCGTAAAAATCTGGCACATCAATCTTCATTCTCTTGGTGAGTTTATCTAGAGGTTGATAATCTAGACTACGTTCGACTTGTCCTCGGCGGAAACTCCGCCCGTGGCGCTGGACTCGCGATTCACGGTTCTCTAGCTCCTGAGATTCATCATCGTTCTCTACGTCCTCTGTGTGTCCGTCGTTGTCATCCCTTTTTCTCCCACGAGCTGCTTTTTGTCCTCGTTGATTACTAGGGCCATACTCCGTTTGCGCATAGCGTTCCTCCATAACATCAAGCCGATGAGTGAGTTGCTCTAAAGCGGTGGTGAGTTGGTGGATTTGTTGCTGTAGCTGGGGTTGATCTGTGTGATGATTGATGGTGTTCTGGTCATTTGGGTGCGAGTTGTTTGCCATGGCGTATGAGCTACCACTACGAGTTACAAACATGAGATGAAGACTTTGTAGTGAGGGAACTTCGGTCGGCTTTGATACCAAATTGATGTCTTCCCTTAAGTTCAATATCTCGTTGGACTCTACAGAGGGGCAAAGCAGAATTCCTATGCACTGTTGGAAACTCACCAACGGAATTCAAAAGAACTCATGAATTAGTAGCAATTGTCAATGCCCCATCTTTTTTCCTTACTCCATTTAAATAGTAGAAACATATTACAAACCTCCCATCCCAACTGGGAAGATAATAGCCTATAAAATTACTTTTAGGAAAGCAAATAAAGGAAAACATAACATGAAAAGAAAAAAATTTAATTAACTTCTAAAACGGGAGCCATTAATTGAGCTTCTTAATTCAAATTCAAAATTTGAATTTGAATTTTGAATTTGAATTTGAAACTTTTATTAGGATTTATTGCCCTTCCTGATTTGTCTCGGTTTCCAATTCTCCTCCATAATTTGAAACTTTAATTTGAATTTTGAATTTGAAGTTAGGATTTATTGCCCTTCCTGATTTGTCTGGGTTTCCAAATCCTTCTCCATAATTTCATCTGGATTTGCATCAGGCTTATTGTTTGATGATCAGTTTTTAGGTAGATAATGATGATTTCACTTTAATTTTATTGTTTGTTCCCGCTGTTCTCGTTTTTGGACCCAGAGGAATTCCAGCAGAAATAAGTTTGTTGTGGCTGGATTCTGTTTGATTTAATTTGACATGGGACGTCATGTCTAATAGTTGCGTTTTTATTTTGTTCACCTTCTCTTGAAATGGCTTTATTTTTTAATTGGAAAAATTACCAACGCACCACACTATTCTTATGGATTTATATATCTAATACCTAAAGTTTGGTACTTGCATTTATAATACCTTGGTGCTATATATTTATACATAAAAAATGCATTTGACTTTTAAAAGGTACAAAAATGATATTTTTTATGTGATTTTAAAGAGTTGAGTGTGATGAATGTAAATATTAAAGTTTGTGTTGACATGTAAATACATAAGAATTGTGGTATTTATGTAAATGCCCCTTTTTAATTTGTTCATGATAGCCTTAGGGTCTGTTTGGCGCAGCTGTTGATTATTAATAATCTGCTGATAAGCAGATTATTCTGATAATCTGATAATCTGCAGATTATCAGAATAATCTGTCTTGTTGTTTGGGGCAGCTTATTCAAGATGGCTTATTGATGATTAAATGACATTCATGCCCCTTTGTAATAGAACTGTTTGGGGCAGCTTATTCAGAATAGCTTACTGATAGTACTGGATCATATGCAGAAACATGAAATCATCACAGATCATAAGTAGAAGATGTCATACATTACTCACACCCTCATGAGTACCAAGATAACTAAAAAAAGTACAAATACGAGTACAACTAGAATCAGAAATATTAAAATGTTTAATTTCAGACTCTGGCTACGTCTGTCCTCATCTGCTCTGTCAAAGTCAGAAAACACCGGATTCCCATGACTGCTGGTCGTGTCATATGAGGGACTGTCAGCCCACCGGAAGAACCCACAACGAGCTGAAACACCCTTGGCACAACCGTAGAACTGCCTCCCAAAGCTACGAGACTGACGCGATGTGAGCAACGGAGCCGGTAGACCACAATAACACAAAATACCTCTGTCTGTACTTGATATCCTAGCAGTCATGTTTGTATAACTGTGAAAAAAAAATATTAGTACTTATCCAAATAAAAGTAAATTTAACATTAATGTAGGAACAGAGAAAAGACTTGCTGGATTAGCTATCATATATAGCATCTGCTATAGACTCCCTCAGAGCAGCCATCTCAACTGCACCCTCACCATCCTGAGTTTCATATTCAATCGAGTCCATCTCATTATCAGCTAGAGATCCTGAAGGTTCTAGAGTATCAATAATTTCATCATCATCACTGATATTGAAGTCCGTATCTGAATGAGAGGGGTGACGTCGGATGAAGTTGTGAAGTGCCATGGTGGCCAACACAATATACACTTGTTTAGGAAATGAATAGGATGGCATATCACGTAGAATTACCCATTTCTTCTTCCACACCCCGAAAGTTCTTTCAATAACCCCCCGTAAAGCGGAGTGTCGCTTGTTAAACATTTCTTTTTTGCCACGAATATTGCCACTTGCTCGCTCGAAATCAGGAATATGGTATCTTGTGTCTGGATATGGCTTTAGGTAGCCTCTTAACATCGGATATCCAGCGTCTACCAAATAATACTTTCCTGTTATTAAAGACAGTACCAATTAAAAATAATTAATGTAATTTTCGCGAGGTTTTAAGTAAAATGAACAAACCTGGAGGTGGGTGAGGGAAACACTGTGTTCTATTCCTAGTGGCGTAGGAGAAAAGGCGACTATCATGCGCACTTCCTTCCCACCC
>NW_018165520.1:277879-321574 GCF_001263595.1 Phalaenopsis equestris
TATAGCCAAATCCAAGGTGAATTCTGTTCATCATAGTTAGCAACTGAAGAGGTCAATGAACTAAAGTAACAAGGTAATAATACTTACTTTGAAATACGGCATGTAACGAGAATCATTTGCAATTTGTTCAGGAATATTTGCGAACGATGTATCCGTTGGCTTGATGATCTGTGTTGCTAAGCTCACCAGTGCTTGTAAACCTTTGGAAAAGTATCGACTAATGGTTTCTGATGAATGTTGAAATCGCTCCATAGCTCCTCTAACTGATTCATTCTGTGAGAGCATATATAATGTTATTGCCAACACCTCTCTCGTTGTTGTTCTAGAAGAACCTTGTAGATGGTGGTTCCGACTTAACTCGTGTAGCAGATCGATAAAAATAGGCGCAGTCATTCTGAAAATATTACTGAACCTTATCGGATGTCCAGCAAGCATCTCACCCACCCATTTGTCCCCAATAAAAGAGGACGTCATGCGTGGTATCCGTCTATAACTGGAGCGATAGTACTCCAGCAATAATATCGCTATAGCAGCAGCCCATGCCATTCTTTTGCGACGGTCTTGCAGTGGGTGCATCCTGAGATGATAAATAGATTAGGATGAAAGAAAATATGTAGAGGTAGCGTAAAAAATAAGTGAGACAACATTTTCTGAAGATAGGGAAAAAAATCAGATAATACATAGCACCATAAAATAAGAGTAGCTGCTGTAATAACAATACATATTTGATAAGTCTAATGAAAGATTAGTACAAAGTTGACTCATTCTTCAACTATAACACGTAAATACTCAATGCGCATCTCGGACCGTAGTGCAATGAATATTTCCCTACGAGTAGGGTCCTCGAGCTTTTGAAGACATTTTGCCTGAAAGCGCATATCGGATGCTACTTCTGGAATAGTATCTAAGATGGCCAGGCAGTCCCAAATGGTGCTGTCAGGAGGAGTTGGAGCTGTGAAAGCTGCAATTAATTCAGCAAATGAACCTTTTACAAAACTGTCACTCTCTTTCTTCTTCCTCGCAAGTCTGGGCCTTTTGGACATGGAATTGGACTCCTCCATCTCTTTTTGGTTAATGCTAGGAATTTCTTCATCAGCTATAACCTGTTCAGGTGGCAAGTCATTTGACATTCCTGTAAATCCCATCTCGCTTGGGTTTGCTGCGTGCTTTCCAGTCGCGACAACCCCCTTAAACATGATGTCAAGTTTTGTCTCGAAGTCTGGCTCAATTTCACACTGCCTATACTTTTTCGCTGCTGGTAATGCCTGTAACAAGCTTATTTAAGGGGATCAGTTTGAAAATAATTTGAGAAGTAATGTTATTGAAAAAATAAATGTATAATATTACCTGAATTTTCTCAGTCCACCATTCAGCTGGAGCATCGATCGTCCTTTTAATTGGATCCCATCCCAACCCGGTAGCACCACGTTTCAACTCTTTCCATAATTTCCATTCTTTTTTCAATTGGTCCCATTTGTTTTTGAATTTTAGCTTGTCGTAATCCCTACCAGTTAATTCTTTAAATCTCCCAGCTATATTACTCCAGCCTTCTTTATTAAAATACGTTGTTGGCCTATTCCCCAGTTCAGTTTCTTTAATGCATAGGTCACAAAAAATATTTGTAACTTCTTTATCCCACATTGCAGACGTACTACCTTCAGTTGCCTTAGACGTTTTGGTACTATTGGGAACAAATTTAAAATAAGCACTATTGAAAGCAACCAACTTTTAAACAACAACTAGTCGAGAAATAAAAAACCAGAACCAACATAATATCCAATGTATAAATAAAGAAAAAAGACATGAACACGAGAGATTTTAATGTGGTTCGGTCGGAGACCTACGTCCACAAAAGGCAACCCACGTATATTTTATTAACGAAATCGAAATACAAGTACAGCTATAACAATGAACTATAGCAAATACAAGTACAACTATAACATTGAACTATAGCCAAATCCAAGGTGAAGTTCCAACTTTCAAGAGATAATCTGGAAGCGATGTTGATATCAAAGTACCTAAGCCTTCACTGTCCTGTAGGGACGAATATCAACTTCTTTTGAACACATCAGCCAAGGACTAAAGCCCCAATGTGGTAAACAAAATACCAACAATGCTATCAAACACCAAATTCCACAACATCACCAACATATGGCCATTACAATGGCCATTACAATGCTATCAAAATACCAACATATGGCCATTACAATGTCTTCCCTCTTCTCATTGTCTGCAGGTATATCCAGAGCACATGTGCCACTTCTGGAGAATGGCTGTATGAAGGACTTGATTGGCTCTCTAACAACATAGCTAATAAGGTATGCCTGCAATTGCTGTAAATGGCATTTACACATTCCACAAAATTCTTATGTATTTATCTAACATCTGAACATTTATATTTTATATACATAGCACTCAATTCTTTAGCATTACATCAAAAATACCACCATCAATATTTTCTTAAAGTGAAACACACCTTCTTATTCATAGGTTTATAAAACCAAGGTGTTACATGTGTAAATATTAAATTTTGGGTGTTTATATGTTAATGCATTAGAATTGTGTGGTATATATGTAAATTTCCGAATCACCAATAACTATTGCTAACCAGACCTGTGTATTTTTGTTGGTTTAGAAGATGGAATTTGGTGTTTGATAGCATTGTTATGTATTTGTGTTATAAGTAGAAGAAAAATGCTCAAATAAAGCTCTCACTAAACACGCTGAAATGAACTTATCCACTAAATACTCAATGCACAATCTTCCCCTCACGCTCACAGTCACTCCACTCACTCAAACTTCACACACACACACTTTAAATCCTTCCCCTAACATAACTCCACCCCATATATTATGCTCCAGCATGTGTAAATATACAACTGAAACCATCAAATCCAGCCCTGTATGGACCAAAACCGAGCCAACAAATGTAAAAATAACTTCCAGCATTTATTTAGGGAGCCATAAGAGTAGTAAAGCTGCATAATGAAGTCCCAAATGTTTAAGATGTATATTTACACATGAAGGAAATATCAGCACATCAGAGCTGAAAGTTGGATGAAAGAAGAATAGAATATCCAGCATGTGTTAATTCTATCTATCTATCTATCTATCTATCTATCTATCTATCTATCTATCTATCTATCTATCTATCTATCTATCTATCTATCTATCTATCTATCTATCTATCTATCTATCTATCTATCTATCTATCTATCTATCTATCTATCTATCTATCTATCTATCTATCTATCTATCTATCTATCTATCTATCTATCTATCTATCTATCTATCTATCTATCTATCTATCTATCTATCTATCTATCTATCTATCTATCTATCTATCTATCTATCTATCTATCTATCTATATATATTGTTGTGATATAAGTAGAAGAGAAAAGCTCTCAGCAAAAATGCTGAAATGAACGCATCCACTTAACACGAACTGCACAATCTTTCCCTCACGCTCACAGTCAATCCACTCACTCATACTTCACACACACACCCTTTAAATCCTTCCCATAACATAACTCCACCCCATCATGTTTAAATATACAACTGAAACCATCAAATCCAGCCCTGTAGGGACCAAAACCGAGCCAGCAAATGTCCAAATAACTTCCAGCATTTATTTAGGGAGGCATAACAGTAATAAAGCTGCGGAATGAAGTCCCAAATTCATTTAGGGACCAAAACCGAGCCAACAATGTATATATATATATATATGAAGTCCCAAATTCAGCATTTCATGTAGCAAATAAAAATAGAGAAATGAATTTTCCATTGCTTCTCATATGTGCTTCAGCTACCCAATTCGAATCAAAGCTTTTAAAACCGAAATCCCCAATTTTATAACCATTCAAGTTTATGCTTAGATGGTGAGAAAAGGATCGAACATAGCCGAAATTGACCACGTAAGGTGGAAAAAGTAAATACATAAGAATTATATGATCAGTATGCAAATGCTCTGCATAATCTGCATTCAAAGATAAACCATGAAGGCCCAAATTTTGCATTCGCATATATGGAAATGCCCCTTCAAAATTAAAAGCTCAACGATAAGAAGATGAAAAAAATTACAAAAATACATACAGAGCTCCGTGAGTTCGAATCAAAGCTTTTAACCAAAACCGAAATCCCTAATTCTATAACCATTCAAGGTTTTGCTTAGATGGTTAGAAAAAGGATCAAACAGAGCTCCCTGATCGAATGAAATCTTAACCAAAACCGAAATCCAGCACTGTAGGGACCAAAACCGACCCAAACAAATGAAAAAATAAGCCATAAGAATAACAAAGCTCAAGAATTTGTACTGATTCTTTTATAACCACCATATGAACAGAAATAACTGTGACAGAGATCGAACACGGCCTCCGGGAAGGAAGGAGACGGATATCGGGTAGGGCAAGAGTGAGGGGTCGAAAAAAAAATACCTCATATCACGGATCACAGCTTCAGGCAAGCTCGAAACCGAAGGCGAGACGGGAAGGGCGAGGGCAAGGGGGAGAAACGGGAAGGACAACACGGGAAAAACAACCTAAACGCGAGAAGCATACGCGGAACGGCGCCCCTAACCGGATTACCCCGTCCTTAAGGAAATAGCGGTATTAAAACGACGCGTTTTAAAAACTTGTCATGCGAACGGAATTTCCAAACGGAAGGGCGGCGTTTTCAAAACGCCGCCGCTTCCCAAACGCGCCCCCAAACGGGCCCTTAGAGTTCTATCATCTCCGAGTCGCGCCTCACCTTTTCTAAATTTCCCTAGTTGTATTGTTGGCATAGGTTGGGAGTGAATAATGTAATATCACTTGTCTGACTTCGTAGAACACCATGGCTTTTTCTATTCTTTTTTTTTTTTTTTTTTTTTTTTGGAAATGTGTTCTATATATATATTTTTTATTATTTATTTTTATTTCATTTTATTTATATTTTGAAACAAAATATGTCTAACATATTTGATTAAAGTATGATTGTTTTTAAGAATATTTTTAAAAAATGACAACTTATTTTTAGAAATAAAATATAGAAATGTAAAAAAAAAAAAAATAATAAATAAAATTGATTCGAGACAAGCTAGCTGAAATCTAATGCCACCCACAACCCGGCCTTTGTGACTGTGAGAGGTTTGTCATCCGGTACCATTTAGGATGAGCGCTTGTTTTATTGTGTGTGCATTGGGATTTTCGCTAAAAAAAAATCAGGTCTTATAACTAGCAAGATGTTATTTATTGGGATTGATTATTCGGTCTATATTCTCAAAGTGTCTAAATTCCTTTTGATATTTTAAGGCTTTACCCAAGAAAACCGGACCCAGCAGTAAAGGTAAGAAGAAAGAACTATCGCCACAAGATGCAGCAATGGCAATCCAGAAGACATTCAGAGATCATTTGTCGCGACGCTCTCGGACTCTTCATTCTCTTAGGGACCTGGCCGTGGCTAAGTCCAAGCTGAAGGAGATTAGAGTCTTGTTCTCAAAATTTTCTTATCGTCATCGGTTATCAAAAGATGCAGAAGAGCGGCAGAGGTTCTCTGAGAAAATAATCATTCTTCTACTCACCGTTGATGCCATTGAGGTAACGATGCTATCTTTTCTTCTTTTATAATGTCTAATTAATCATTCATTTTTTAAATTTCACTGCAAAATATAATTTTTATCTCTTATGAAAATAATAACATTAGATTGACCTTCCACACACTTTTTTGCCCGACCTAGAATTTTGGGATATGTTATTGTATGAGTTCCCATAACATAATGTTATATTCCCCCGCTGACCCTATTTTATATTTGGAAGATTATGTGTATAATGCTGTATCTGAATCTTAAATATATTTATATATCTTATAAATATATCTCTTTTATTTTATAATTGGAAGATTTACATACATGCAACTCAATTTCTATATATTAACATATCTAGCATCTGAAATTCAATTTTTACATTCATGTGAGCTTAATTGTGCATGGAAAGGTGCATTTCACTTAAAAAAAAAAAAAGAAGTTGCATTTTTATGTGATATAAAAGATTTTGGTGGTTTAAATGTAAAACATAAAGTTTAGGTGTTAGATATGTAAATGTGTAGGAATAAAGTAGTATGTATGTAAAAAAAAAAAGTTGCATTTTTATTTATACTGAATATGATAATTATTTTTTATTAGTAAATTATAAAATATTTGAGATGCATTGCTATCGTTAAAAAAAAAAAAAAAAGATTTCTATGACTTACAAAATTCTCATGTAATTATATATGTAACACCTAAACTGATTTAAATCTATAACCTTCTCAATGTATGAAAATGTGTATTTTATTTTTTAAGACTTTATAATAGTATTTGATGCATGTCGGAACACTTGCGAAGGTAGAGTGAGTATGTAGTGTTTTAGTGTAGGGCAAAAGATAAAAGAGAAGCACAAAGAGACACCTCGATTTGTTAAGTGCAATACCTTGGAAAGGGAAAATTCACAGGATTTAGTCCAAATGAAATGATCCGCTTATAGTTATGAGTATATAGATCAACTCTTTTCTTAAATTAGAGAAAATAGAGTTACAATGTTGTTCTACAACGGTAGTTCAACAATGATAGTTGTAACGCGCCACAAAGGTCATAGCTAATTGATATGAAGGCAATATCTTTTCATGACTATTGTAGATGGGGGCTTTAGCGCTAGCTTGTCATAGAGGTCATAGTTTAAAGTCGTGGTATTAGTTGGTCATGTAGGCCGCAAATAATTGTTTTTAGATTGTCGGTTGGCCACAAAAGTCAAAAATAGTTGTGAGTCACGTAGGCCATAGTTGTTGTAGCGGTGAAATGTGAAACTGTTTTTAGGTTATAGAAGTCGGAGTTGGGACTTACGTGAGTTATGAGCTATATATGCTATATTTAGTCATTTATATCACAGCGGTGAACTGCGATAATGTTCGTAGGCCACAGAGGCCAGAGTTGGAAGTTGTATAAGTTGTGGACCACGAAAGCCGTAGTTGGTCATATAGATCGTAGTGATGAGCTACATTAACGTTTGTGGGCCACAGATGTCAAAGTTAGGAACTACATAAGCCGTGAACCATGTAGGTCTTAGTTGGCCACAATGTTATAGTTGTGAGTTGTGAGTTGCGATAACGAACATAAGCCACAATGGTTGAAGTCGGTAGTTGTATGATCTGTGATTACATAGACCTTAGTTGGTCACGTCGACTGTAGTGATGAGTTGCAATAATGCTCATAGGCTATAGAGACTGAGTTGGGAGATGCATGAGTTGTGAACTACCGTGTGATGAAGTGTACTAAAGTCCATATGTCATAAAGACCAGAGTTAAGAACTGCATGAGTTGTTGGTCATATAGGTTATAGTTGGTCATACGGGCCGTAGTGGAGTGTTGTAATAGTGTCAGTTGACTGTCAAGGTCATAGTAAAGGGCTGTAATTGTAGTGAACTATATAGGTCGTAGGCCGTAGTGGAGAGCTTTGAGGAGAGAACTTCAAGAGTTTGAAGAAGGTCGTTATAATTTGAGTACAATTGTTGTAATCAATTATTGTGTAGAGTTATACTGTAATCAGGGTGTGTTGTTACTCTTCAAGAAGCGTCATTACACCACCTTCAAGACGTGGCATTATACTGTATTTGAGGTGTATTATTACACTGTATTCAGGGTGACTCGTTACACGACATTCAAAGTGCATCATTGCGTCGTTTTCGCGGTGCATCGTTACAACGTCTTTATGGTAAATCATTACATTGTCTTCGGGGTGCATTGTTGCACAGTATGATTCATCGACGTCAGTGATCAAGGAGCGAACAGTGCTGGTCGAAGGTGGTAAACAAGTGGTGTTCGACAATGGTTGGTAACTGTGGGAGTATGAAGTGTTCACCATGTCTTCAGTTCAGAACAGTACTTTGATTTGATTGTCTTCTCTCGGTCCAACTTTAGCTCTAGGTGTCACTTACATTGAGCGGGGTTAGGGCTCTATTTACACAACCTGAGAGAGGTCTCCCTACAAATTGGGAAAGAATTTGAAACACTTCATCGGACGACACAAAAAGATTCCCACGATTGGACATTGTATTGTGGAAATTAAGTGCTTTAACGATGTTGGAATTGAGTGATTTTGGGCTTATTGAATTCTTCTCATTGAGACACTCAATTTAACTATAAGCTAGTCAGATTTAAAATCCACTTGTCTCTCCAATTAGCCACTGAAAGCTTCTAAAAATGGTTAATGACTTGATGTGGGCTTGATTTGAATAAGATTGGTCCAATTTTGTTGTCTCATCGAGTTGGTCAGTTTGATTATAAGTTAGTTAAAATTGGAGTTATGGATGATTTTTAATTTGAGTTTGAATGTTTCTTGTTAAAAAAAAATGCTTCTAGATTCATGTTACACCTTGGGATTTAAGCCAAATAATGAAACTTGTTGATGATGTATTTGTTGCAGCCCCCACCCCCCTTGGGATTTAAGCAAAATAATGAACCTTGTTGATGATATATTCGTTGGGCAACTTTGCTTATTTGTAGAAAAATCATGCAAAATTTCTAAAAAAATTGAAATTTTTTTATTTTTTGATTCCACGGTTAGCTGCAGGCAACGACGGTGGTGGCAGGGTGTGAAATACAGCTTTGCTCGAAGTAGGTCGTCGGTCTAGAGTCAGGCAAATTGGGGCTTGGGTGCAAGTCGTGGGTCTGGTCAGCTCGGCAGGTTGAAGCTGGTTGACAAGGAGGTTAGTTCGGAGAGACCAGGCCGTGTAGTGCTGCCGAGATCTAGCCACATTGTGGCACGATCAACCTGCCCGGTGATGTGATTTGCACGTGGTTGTGCGATCGATCACGTGGTTGTGCGATCGATCGCGTGGTTATGCGATCACACAATCATGTGGATCACAATCCATGTGTATATGATTTAATGGTCTGGGTTGCACACGTTACAGGGATGCATAACCGAGTTGGATCTACTTGAAGGCTTGATCTAGCCATTGATTTGGGTTGGATCGGACGTTGGAGTTGAGACTGCCGTGTTAGACTCCAATTTTGGCTCTTTTGGACAATGCTTTGGTTTTTTTAACCTATATATAGACCAAAAAGAGGAGAAAAATATTGGAGTGTGCCTGCCCGTTTGAGCAATCTACAAAGCTCCCTTTTGTGTTACTATTGCCCATCTCACTAGAGATTTTCCATGATTTTGTGGCATTTTTCAGAGGGGATTTTTTATGCAAATGTTGTGTATTCCCGTGGGGATTTTCCACGCCATTGTGGTGTTTTTTCGAGGGGACTTTTTAGGCAATTGTTACATTTTTTGGAGGAAATTTTTTGCATTGTTGTCATGCTTTTATTAAAGAGTTTTATGCGTTGCCATCGTGTTTTCTTAAGGATTTTTTGTGTCACTGTGCTGTTTTTCAAAGGAGATTTATCGTGCAACTATTGTATTATCTAGAATGTATTTTCCACGCTACTGATGCATATTATGAAGGGGATTTTCAGTATTGTTGTTGCATCTTTTGGAGAAGATTTTTTGTATTGTTGTTGCGTGTTTATAAGGGGATTTTCTGTACCACTAGTTTTCTTTAGGAGTTTTTTTTTGCGCTGTTATCCCGTTTTTCGGGGGAAATGTTTCGTGTTTTTTTGAGGAGTTATGGAAATCCTGCCCTCGCAACACCCCCACCCCCCCTGAGAAGGCAATGTTGGTACTCTTAGAAGAAAAGTTGGCTCTTTTTTCGATAACGTGGAAGATCGAGCTTGCAGAGAACGACTACATCTTTGGTGAGCACAAACAGGTGAATAACTCCCATGCAATAGACACATTTTCTTTGGGATATCATTTAGCAAAGTGTAGAAAAAAACCTTCATGAAGGTTTTTTCTCACTCAACAATACCAAAAACTAATGGATACTCGAGAATTGAGGAAGACACAAGTTAATCTTGATCAGAGCACGAAAACTTTGCAGGCTTTTTGATCGAGAGTATTAGCTATTTAAAGGGAGAATGTATAATTGTGATCCTAGCTTCATGAGGAGAATTTTTGCGACGCTTTTGGCAAAGCGTTTGTCGATCGTGTCGTCAGATTGCGACTGATCTCAAGAACATGTCTTTCATTTAGGCGTCTAAAGATTCCCCCTCAGCCCAGAAAAAAGGGTTCAATTAAAAGTGACTTGTAGGAGTATACTTATGATGGTGACGAGAATACTATAGTGAATTGTTGATTTTATTTATGTTAACTTGCAGTTTTTGTACTAGTATCTGTTGGTCGTTGTAGTTTTTCAATTGTGTGATGGGACATTTGTACTTGGTGATAATGCGTTTGTCTATATATCTTTCTTTTGCTTGATGTAGTAAAATTTGCCCCCAGTCTGGAAGTGGTTCTGTTAGACTTGATGTATGAATGAAATGTGTGATGATTAACCCAACACAATCGTGTTATGGATGTTAACATGAACATTCTTTCAACCTACAAGGAAGGTTGCCCTTCATTCTGGAAGTAATTTTCATATATTGTATGTTTGAATGAAATGTGAGAAGGTAATCCCACCACAACCGTGCCTGAGATATAAATGTGAATGATTTTTCAAGATTGTAATGAAGATTGCCCTCCACATCAAAAAATTTAGCATCGCAAACTTGAACTTGTGTCAAAAGGGACTTTTTTTCCACAAAAGGTGTCAAAATGATGCGTACCAAAAGATTCATCGGGCGACTAAAAAAGATTATTAGCTGCATGAGTTGTTGACCACGTAGTTCGCAGTTGTTCATGTAGGCTATAGTGGTTAGTTACAATAACGTCCATAGGCTACAGAGGCCAGAGTTTGGAACTACATGAGTTATGAGTCATGTAGGTCGTACTTGGTCACATAAGCCGTAGTGGGGTGTTGTAGTAGCGTCAGTTGGTCGCTAAGGACGTATTAACGGGTTGCAGTTGCATTGAACCATTCAGATCATAGGTCGTGGTGGGGAGCTGTGAGGAGGGAATTCCATGAGTTTGAAAGTCACGATGTTATGAGTACGGCTTATGGGGAGTTGCACCACACTCAGTGTGTGTTGTTACACCATGTTTAGGGTGTCTCATTACACCGTATTTGTGGTGCGTCATTACACCATTTTCGGAATGTGTTGTTACACCATCTTCAGGATGCATTATTGCACCAATAAGTGGTGCTTCATTACACCGTATTAGGGTTGTGTCATTACGCTATTCTTGGGGTGTATCGTTGCGCTGCCTTTGAGATGTGTCATTACAATTTTGGGGTACATCATTATGTTGTATTTGGGGTGCGTCATTACAACATCTTCGAGATGCGTCATTACACCATCTTCGAGTTCCATTGTTAAACTGTTTTCGGGGTGTGCTGTTACATTGTAAGATTCATTGACATTGTCGAGTAGGGGATGGCTAACAATGGCTGATACAACATCTTTGAGATGACAGAATAATATTGGAATTCCCCTCCTCTAAGTCCAACTATAACTTCAGGTCCCCTTTCATGAACGAGCTATTACTATTTATAGTTTGAAAGAGGCTTTACTAAAATTAAGGAATGAAATACTTCATTGGGCGACTCAAAGAGATTCTCACGGTCAGATGGCATATTGTGGACGTTTAAGTGCTTTAACAATATTGAAATTGAGCGATATTGAGCTCGTTTGATTTGTCTCATCGAGAAGCTTAATTTTGACTATAAATTCGTCAAAATTGGATTTTGTTTGAACCTCCAATTAGCTATTTAAAGTTTCTAAAAGTGATTTAATAGCTTGATTAGAGTTTGATTTGACTCAGATTTAGACTAATTTTAATGTCATCGTGTTCGTCTAATCGAGCCGGTCAGTTTTCCCTGTAAGTTTGCTGAAATCGAAGTAATGAATGATTTTTGATTGAGTTTGAATGTTTCTTTTTTAAAAAGTATTATGAGGTCGTGTCACATATCAGGATTCTTGTCAAATGATGTAAAATTTGTTGATAATGCATTTACTAGTATTTTTGGTGTACCATTGAAAGATTTGAATTGTATAAATATAAAAGTTAAAATTGAAATGTTAGATTTGTATATAAAAAAAAAGGTGTTACACATGTAAATTCAGTAGAATTGTGCGGGAATGTATGTAAATGCTCCACATACATGATTTCCAGCTTAGTTGAATTGTAGGCCTGCCAACAATATTCTTATTATCGAGACTTCTTCAAGGCCGCCCCGTCCTTTCCTTACAAAATAAAATCTGCATGTACAGTCCTATTTTCTTGTAATATTCTACAATCAACTAGTCTTGATGCACTTGTTTCTGTATACCACTATTAATCTGCAACGGAACAATTGTTCATAGGGTGAAGATTCTATGGTACGCTCAGCTAAGAGATCGATGACCCGTGAGCTGGAAGCCCTGCTTGAGGTGGTCGATCCGCAACCATACCCGGAATTAGGATCAAGGCGACCAAAGCTTGATCTGCCGGCCATCTCCTTCCCAACTGAGATTGCTTCCGGCTTGGCTGATGTCCTCTGCATGCTCGATCAAGACGACGGTAGCAGCAGCATCCTGCCCGACTTATCGCTCTGATACTCACTTGTGTAACAGAATGATTGTATTACGTCCCAACTCACGATCTGATCTTATTTGGTGGGGCTTATTTGACATGTAGCGCCTCATTATTGAACTCCGAATACATCTATCATATATAATATTTTTCTTGTAACAGAATGATTGTGGATGGTCCTCAAAATGGAAGGATTATTACGTATGGTGAACATAAATATGAAATTTTAGTAGTAATATAATGATATTATATCACAAATATAATATCTTGATAATATTATCAAAATATTATAAAATTCATACCTATATCTATATCTATTTCGTTTGCCTCGGAATGTGTGCGTGTGTTTTTTTGGTTTTTTTTTTGTGATGGTGAAAGGCCGACGGCTGGCAACCAGTTGTATGATTGATTTGAACGGGACCTGTGTCTTCTCAATCTACCCTTGCGATGTAATGCCAGGATGCATTTTCCCTGTGGAGAGACAAAAAAGTGCCATCTGCCATTTAATATTTGTACAAGTTGGCGACATTTTCGGCTGCGGCCATTGCAATCTGCATAGGGTTTCAACGGCCGGTACATCTTGAGAAAGCCTGCCACCACCAGCATTCGGTAAAATAAATTCTTAAATAAAGCAAAATAAATTACGCGTTCATCTTAATTTGTTAGCTTGCAGGTTTTGAGTTTTGTCATCCATATAGTAGCATGTCTTATCTGTCTGTATGTATGTATGTATAGAAGTAATTAAATTAGCCTAAAATTAGAAGAAAATTTTTTTTACATATTTATTAATGTTTAGTTAGTTAAATTTTTTAAAGTTATATGAGATTTTAAAATTAAATTTAAAAAAAAAGATGTATTTTTGAAACTAGGGGCATTTATATATATACCATTCATTTCCAATGCATTTAAACATCCAAAACTTAAATTTTACTTTTTACATTAATATCACTCAAATATTTCATATCACAACATAATAATATTATTATTTAAGAGTTGAAAAAGTGAAATGAACATTTTAGTGTATAAGTAAAGTGACATGTAAGTAAGAAATTGAATTTAGGTGTTAGATATATAAATACATAAGACTTGAATGATATTCATGCAAATCATACAATTATTTATACTTCTTTGACCGTTCCATCCGGCAAAGTTAGTACATAAATGTTTGTCCTGATTTTCAGGCTGCTTGATAGTGCAGTGGGAGGACCATGGCTGGATTGGATTGGACATATTTGGTTTTTCTTGCCTTTATGGCCGAGAGAGACCGCTTGGAGCCAAACTATTTTTTTTTAGGAATGATGAGAGTATCTCGGGGAGCAAACACGCAATTATAGTAAGAAATTTTGGGTTCCGGAGCACAATCTTAATTTTTTAATATTACTGTTGTAATGTTTTTACATTTACTTTGTACAAGCAAAAACAATTATAATTTCTTTAGTACTAAAAAATATTCTTTGTATTTTTTTAGTTCTGAAAATCATCTGTATACGATTGAGCATTATGATGTGGCATTGATCCGTCGGGAGAGATCTAACTCCATGACGGACGAAAGTCAACAATTCTCTCAAAGAGTCATCGGGTTTACTCGAACAATCTGCCAAGATTCCTCATCCAGGGCGAGGGGATGGTTGGAGCCGCCCTAATATTAAAGAGGCATCCAACACCTCTAGATCAACCCTTTGGTCATAGCCGCTTAGATCATAACTAGGTCAGGCACCATCTCATGCTTTCGGCCCATAAACACATGAATCATAACCGGGTCAAGAGCCATCTTAGGCTCACGACCTATAGTTACTCGTATCATAATCCGGTTAAATGCCATTTCAAGCTCGCTATCTTACGACTATGTATTGCACAAAATACATAGTCCTAAGCTCTCTTATGAAGCCATAAAAATTATTCTTATAGTAAACCCACGAATTTGACAAGCAAATTTTCTTCCAAAAATGATTTCTCGCTACGTCAGCATGGTCACGCTTAAACTGGCACGGTCACGTCTAGTCTCTGAAAAGGGTGGCATTTTCATTCTCGATTCAGGGATGGCCACACCATTGGTCTAGAATTGTGGTGAGGTCACGCCACATTTTGGCATGGTCAACTGTTGTTATCAAACATGTGGCATGGTCATGCCGCCTTCAAGCGTGGTCACACCACTTCAGGCCACTTTTTTGTTGGTTTTTCTCGTATAAAATTGCTCGTATTAAGTACTTGTAACCTGCACAACATCGAGAAAAACATTTCTCAAGTGTAAAGATGTAATAAGGAAGTGGAAATAAGATGTAAAATGCTGGAAAACGTACATATGAAATCACATATAATTGACACATGTCATCAGTTAACTTGATGATAGAAAGATCGTGGTACGATGTTATACGACCTCGAGAGGAAATCTCCCCATACTGGTGAGAAACCGCGGAGACTGATCCATATGAGAATACAAAAGACATTGTGATGGGTTTCTTTGGGTGTAGTAATTCCTCATTGTCTCCTCCAAAAATCCTTTCATTCATGCATGGGCCAGTAATGAGTGTGGGGTAACCTAATCTTACAGTGCTTTGACAACTACCTATGTAGACTATGGACCGGTGAATCACTAGCCCTATATCTATTATCTTCCCTTGTTGAATACGAAAGTTTGGGACTGCCCAGTCTTCTGTGACGTCAATGAGGCTTGTGATGGGGAGGAAGCGGGCTATAATAAAGCAGTGGCAGGTTCGGGATGTCAGATTTATGTGTGTGAGTGGGAACATATACATTTTTTTATTGAGTAGAATGTCATCATATCGAAGGGAAGCATCTATATTAATGAGCTTTTATGAATCAAAAGAGACAAGGCATTTAGTTCCCTTAGTTCTATGAGCCATGTGAAGAAATATGAGGAAAATTCTTAAAGAATGAAAGAAAGAGAAAAACTTATATGCACCAAGAATCCTTGTCCTGTTATCATGATAAATAAATGAAATAAAGGGAACTTAGACTAGTTTAAAAAAAATTAATAGGTGTCACGATGCTTTGTAGAGGCAGTACGATGCTGGAAAGAGATAAACTACAGTGCCAATGCGCTATCAGGGAGTGTTGTGGCACTACAAACAGAAAAATAGTGAAACACTATGGTGTTATAGGAGAGCATGACAATACTACAAAAAGTTTAAGAGAGAGGACAATAGTTATTGACATCAAAATCTTGAGAATATGGACTCTATGGTGCTAATAATGGGTGTGGTGGTTCAATTGTCCCAAAATATATAGTAAAAAAGGCATCCTAAAACCCACAAATTACCATAAATTTACCATCAACTCCCATCATTTTCATACCAAAGAATCATGTTATTCATCAAATCAAAAACATGCAATGTTGCAAGGATGATGAGTGAGATAATGACACTGTCTCCGATTCCTGACATGCAAATAGGTAAAAGAGACATGACAAGAGCTTGAAGTGGTGCTAGACATGCAACACTGTGACACTTGTTAAGGAGATTCAAGGGTTTTATGCCACATGATAGAATTCTAGAGAGATCATTAGACAATAGAGCTTTATGGAGCACTGCAGTGCTATCAAGTGAATGTTGTGGTGCTATCAACATAGTGTTGCATCGTTATAAGCTCAAAACTATGATGTTATTGGGATAATTTCTAATAAATCAAGCATGATATATTCATGATTATCCAAATTTCTACAATGATGATATATTCATGCTTATTCAAATTACTACAATCATACTCATTCACTAACAAACTGTCAAATAAAAATGAACACATAATAAGATAACACTTAGGTTACCGTTCAAGAAGCCCTTAGTTTATTTTCCTCAACCTGATAATGAAAAATTTATTTGGGATGATCTAACTCAATGAGTTCTCAATTATTATTATTATCTCCTCCTAAAAAGGTCTATAATCTTTGAACATTAGCTTTGAAAGTATGAATGGTCCTTCCATCCTCAATATTTATATCCCCAATAGGGTAAACCTTCACTTTAATAAAAGGATCATACTACCTAGACTTAAGCTTCCTAGTAAATAATTTCAATCAATCATTAATTCATAAAATCTCTTATTAAGGCTCAAATCACTTCTTAGCTAGCTTTTGATTATGCTAATTTTCATATGCTCCTTATAATTCTTGACTTCCTCATAAGTTTTTACCTAATTTCTTCAACCTCATTTGACTATAGTAATTTTTTCTGTTGAATAATTCAGATTATGGCTAAATTCTTTGACATCGCAATAATCCTTATGTTCTAATTCTAAAGGTAAATGATAAGCTTTATTAAAAATTAACATATAAGGATACATTCATATTGAGGTTTTACAAGTATTCTTATTGGCCATAGAGCATCATCTAACCTAAATGATCAATCCTTCTTATTAGGGTAACTATTTTCTTTAAAATTCTCTTAATGTACTTATTTAAAATTTTAGTTAAAAAACTAGTCCGAGGATGATATGTAGTGATAATTATATGTTTAATTCATATTTTGTTATAAATTTATTAATTCTTTGATTACATAAGTAGCTCCCTCCATTAATTATAATAACCATGGGTGATTCAAATCTACTAAATATAAATTATTTTAAAAAAAATTTTAACACCTTATGAATTACAACTAGTTAGAGTCACTGCATCCATTCATTTTGAGACATAATATACTAAAACTTAAATATAATTATATTCTAATAATGGTACAAATGATATCATAAAATATGTTCCCCATACATCAAATATTGCAACTTCTAAATTATAATTTAAGGTCTTTTCATTAATTCTAAGAGTCTTTCTTACCTTTTGACATTTATCAATTTTGTTAAAATATTCATGAATATTACTAAATTTGGTAGGCCAACAATTAGAAAATTTTGAGTTAGGTCATTCCATATAGTTATTGATCAAGAAGCAAAAAATTCAACCATATTTTTAAATTGTCTCTTATGGAAAAAGAGAACAATCTAAGCATAATAACATTATCAAAGACACCGTCAAATTTAATATTTGCACGAATTTCTAAAAAATTGATAATGTAAAGGTTTGTATCTACTAAAGGTGACCCATGAAAAAAAAAGTTGAACTATTTAAATGATTTCAAATTTTTGTTCAAACTTTTTAACATTGGTAGTAAGTCTATTACTCCTCTGATGTCTACCAAAGACAAAATTCTAAGGTAGACTAGATTGATGATTTTCTTCCAGTTTTTTAAGGTCAAAAGATACATTGATCATATCTTCTAGTTTTTTTTATCATTTTTAGATTGTTTGATTATTTTAATATATTTTTTTTCAATTTTAAGGTCAAAAGATACAAGTTCACCAGGTTCAATCCTAGATATGCAACACTTAATACTAATTAGTACACCTAAGTTAACAATCATAAAGTGAGCATAAATTAGAATACAAATAGTTAACTAATAAAATTAATATGAGACATAATGCAAAATAATATAAAATGATGTCAAGCGTTGTGGCACTAGCATATTGGCATTGTGATGCTATGCTACAAAAAAAAATGATACAAAAAATCAAAATATATATTCTCAGGTACAAACCAGAAAGCATTTTGTAGTGTTAACAAAATTAAATAATATAATGGTGTCAAAAACTTCATCAGTTGTGTAAACAGCACATGTTTCAACAAGCATACATGTCAATGAAGAAGCATACAAATTAAAGTCTGAATCTCAATGCCATATGGAACTTGATTAACTCTTGAGTTAGGCCAAATACTAATTTAACAAACTTGTAGTTTTATTCAATGTTCCCACTAAATTTTAAAAATGAAAATTAGAGAATGCAAAAGAAATTTTGATTTTTGAGGTTTTCAGATTTTTACACAAGATTCCTTTGAATTATTATTTTATTTAAATTTGAAATTATCCAAAAGTTTATTAATGTCTTTGACAATCGAGGGTCACTCCTAATTCTTCATTGAGATATTAATAATAAAAAAATACAAAATATTCCACATTCCTCAAATAATTGCACCTTTAAGTAACAATACACCTATTCAATTATGGAAATATTTGTAAACGTAGTTGTTTCACTAATTTTCTTATGAAATCTCTACATCACAATAGATTTTAATAATCAATCAAACAATTTAAAAGTAAATAAAAATTAAAAAGCTAACACCTCAACATGATTTCACGAAGTTCAGAACATAACTTAAATTAACTTATAAACTTAAACCAAACATTGATTCAAATGGAATAGACTTCGTTACTAACCATCTTTACTAACATGAAAAAGTGTTTACAAACTCCAAAAACAAAAAAAAAAAAAAAAAAAGAGAAGAAAGAAAGGAAACATTCAGAATGAGATTTCAAAGTGTCTCTCAGTCTTTTGCTTTGCTCCATCAGAAATGTACTTAATTCTTTATATCATTCTCCTCAAACAAATATTCACTAATTCGCTCTTATAGCACACACTTACACTCTACGCTCTCATTGTTACACACACTACCCAAAATCTTTCCCAACCTTTTTAAGCACTCCCTTTATAGAACTTCCCTCCATATTTTTGTCAAAACTATCAAAATACAAGGCAAACTGTCTATGATCGGTTCATAGTTTTGTGATGTTAAGATGTGGTGTTGCGACGCTCCAATGGGCACTAGGTTGCTACTTTCTGGCAAATGGTTGTTAAGCTCTCGGGTTTTGGATGCTAGTTCTAGCACAGTGATTTCCTAAACAAGGCATTGGTGCACTGGTTGTTGGCGCAAAGGTGTCATACTCTAACGTTTATGGATGAAATTTTTATAGTTGGGAGCTTTGTTAGGCAGTACATTAATGGCGCTAAGCGCTGGTATTTTAGTTTTGAGGTTGGAGCATCATCAAGACACTACAAATCATTTTCCTTTATCCTAATTTTTTTTTATGTTAGATTCCTATTGTAAACAAAAATAAATACAAAAGAAAATTATAAAGTTGAATAAAATAGCTAAAAATACACTTAGTTATGGACATTTTCAAACACTTAATATTAATGTAGAAAAAAAAAATTATTTTAAATAGAATATTTAAAATGCTTAAACTAAATATATGAATCATAAGTATAATAAGAATAAAATTTTATTTTTGGATAGTTATCAATTAAATATAGTTTTGCAACTTGTCTAATGCATGTATGTTAATAAAACATAATCTTATATTTCATAATTAAAAATCATCAAAATGCATTTAAAATAAATTAAATTTATTATTGTATTATGTGCATGATCTGGATCTATTAAATAAACATTTTTAATATTTATTCTCTACCAATAACTTTGTGACCTCCTTTTCTCTATTGTGTTTGTTAACTCAGTCAGATATCAATATTTATTTATTCAAAATAATTCCTCACAATGTATTTTTAGTCTATATTGATGACAACATTCTCATAAGCAGTGATGATAGCCTTTTGTTGTAATGACACTTAAGCTTGCTTCATAATTCTCAATCAAAGTCTCTTATTTTCTTGGTGTTGAAGTCATTTTCTCTTCTCAAGGTCTTCATCTTTTTGAAGGCAAATATATTCAAGATATTTTGGAAAAGACTCACATGACAAATACAAATGAAGTTACCACACTTATGAACCCTAACCACATGTCAACCATCTTTGATGGCACCCCTCTCATTAATACATATGAATATCATTATCTTGTTGGCAGTCTTTAATATTCCTCTTTCACTTGAGCAGACATTGCTTTTGTAGTTAAAAAACCTTCTTAATTTATGCATCAAGCAACCACCGTGCATTGGAGTGTTATCAAACGTATTATTTGTTACCTTCGAGCCATTATCAATCATGGGTTATTTCTTTGCTACCACTCCCCACTTTACGTGGCTTCTCTGATGTTGATTGGGAGGGAACATTGTTGATCGGATGCGGATGATTGCTAATCACACCTCAACAAATATTTATGTTATTTTTCTTGTTCATAATGCTATCTCATGAAGCTTCAAGGAAAACACACACAGTTGCTCGAGTCTCCACTAAAGATGATAACGTGTCATTATTTCTGTCATAGTCTAGCTCACATAGTTACCATCACTTTTTCAGAAACAATCCATTCAACTACTAACTACACCAACTATTTACTTTTGCATTATCTGTGTCACTTATGTGGCAATCCAATTTTTCATTCTAGAATGAAACATATTTTCATCAATTATCATATCGTTCGACATAACATTAAAATGGAGACAATTGTGTCTATCTTGTATCTTCTGATGATCAACCAACAAATGCACTCACCAAGCCTCTCTCTCACCATCGTCTTAGTTAACTTCATGTTAAAGTTGGTGTCCTCTCTCAGAACTCAATCTTGAGAGGGCACATTAAAGGAACAGTATAAACACATTTCACTATATTTTATATTTATTTTTTCAATTTTATCTCATTCTCAAAAATAGTCATTTACTTCATACGTTAATATACATTCCTTTTTTTATAATAATACACATCTATAACCACTATATAAACTCAATAATGTAAATTAACTTCTCTCTTAAATTGTTTATGACCCTTTAATTTCGACCTCATTAAAACTAAGGTAGTCTCTATTACTTAATTTGATTTATTTGGCCTTGATAATGTAAATTTTTATGAGCATTTTATATGAGTTTACATAAGGTTTATTGATCCTACTTCACTATATCTCTCTCCTTATCTCCTCCAATAAATTCCTCACACAAAAAAGAAATTCTCATATCACTATCCATTTTTTCTTTCAATAATAATGTAAATTTTCTCTCCTTATCCTAGATTTAAACATAATTTAACTTAAATCCTACCAAATACTGAAAAGTCCATCTTAAACCTTCAAATTTACTTGATCAAGATTCAACCAATTTTGAACGTAAATCCGAATTTAATAAATTCGCTGCTTCCGCCGCGAGAACACCGCACGAGGAAGAGTCTCTCATTATAGTATCAAATATGTGTTGAGGAAGGGAGAAATTATTGCGTACGGACACCGCATGCATCTCTGCATGTGGTCTCTGATCCCGACCGTAGATCACGGTGATCTACGGTCATGATTATTTCCGTTTTCTTTTTTAATTTTAGGTAGGGCACCGCATGCATCTCTGCATGCATGCATCTCTGCATGCGGTGTCTGATCCCGACTGTAGATCACGGTGATCTACGGTCATGATTATTTCCGTTTTTTTTTTTAATTTTAGGTAGGGCCACCAAAATACATCGGGACCGTAGATCATGTGATTTACGGTCCGGATCGGACACCGCCCCCGTGCGGTCCGGACACCGCATGCACGCTGCGTGCGGTGTCCGATCCGTATGAAATAATTTTTCTGAGGAAGGACATCTTCTTAAGGTAACGAAATGTTTTGTGCAAATATAAAATGGATTTGTCAGTTTATCAACAAAAAATAATTTGAATGAAAAACAATGAGTTTTTGTGTGAGTTCTAGCAGCTTGCTTCCGAATAAGGCAGAAACAAACACTGAAGCGGATGAGGAAGTGTATTTATTAATTAACGTTTAATTAAGATAATACATTGTATTAGTTACATATAAATTCTATTGATTAATGGACTATAAATCACATTGGATGAGCATTTGAACCCTAATGATTTAATATTCTTCGTTTTATTTTCAATAAATAATTTATGTTTTCATAAAAAAATTAATTAAACATTAATATAATTCAGAAATTATAAATGGATTAATTTAAGAGTTGAATCTCAAAAAAAATAAAAAATAATCTTACATAATCTAATTGTTTTTAATATCTGGCTTGCTACAGTGTTCTAGAATTTGAATATCTTAGAATTTCTTAAATCCGAAATTGTAGAATTTTTTAATTCCTGCCTGAATTAAATTGAAAAAAATTTGAGTACATAAGACGTACGCAGAGCTGCGTACGTCTGTAACCTGCAAATAGGTTACAGGGAGGATTTTAGGAGGTTACAACCGCGTTATACCCCCTGTAACCTCCCTGTAACCTACATGTATCTTCGAGTAAGCTTCGTGCTTCTGTTTTCATGTATAGGTAGGTTACAGGGGGTATAACGCGGTTATAACCTCCTAAAATCCTCCTTGTAACTTGTTTGTAGTTTACCGACGTACGCAGCTCTCCGTACGTCTTATTTACGCAATTTTTTTCCCTCCTAAAAGAGAAATATTTGCATATGTCAAACGTACGCAAAACTACATACGTCGGTAGGTTACAGAGAGAGTATTGGAGGATTATATCCGCGTTATACCACATCTCTATAATCTACCTGTAACTTACAAATATATGAAAATAGAAGCGCGTAACTTACTAATTACAGGTAGGTTATAGAGGGGTATAATACGGATATAACCCTTCAATATTCTCCCTGTAAACTATCAACGTACGCAACTCCACATACACAAATATTTTTCCCACATTTTGAATTTAATTGAATTTAGGACATCCGACAGCCGTTGTTATTTACTCCAACTTTTTCCTTTTCCGAAATGATGATCCAGCCTTCCATCATCCCCCCTTTACCCGTCTGTCAAGCAAATCAGACGATTGGATCATTGATGCTTAACAAAGGTCATAACAAAGGTCAACCAAAAAAATCCCTCCAAAAATCTTTCCTTCGCGGATTGATTTGCTTTCTTCCCTCCATTAATGCTGGTTTTGCCTTCCTATGCTTCGTTTTTTGCAACACGGTCTCTTCCTCTGCCTCGCTCCTCTCTTCTTCCTTGTGGCAGGAAATGAACAGAACCACTTTTGTTCCCAGTCCTTAACTCAACTTTATCCCCTGAAATCAAATGTTCAAAAATCACGGACAACAAGCAGCTTCGCTTTTTTATTTACTCCAGGCTTCTGCCCTGCTTTTACTGCGTTTATTTATAGCCGTTTTCTAAGTAGGAACAGAAATGGGTTCCCATTCAGCCATGCCGAGCTGGCTGGAGAAGTTGCTTGCGGAGAAGTTCTTCAGTCCGTGCGCACACCACGATGGCGTCAAGAAGAACGAGAAGAACATCCTATGCCTCGATTGCTGCTTTGGTTTCTGCCCCCATTGCATCCTCCCTCACTCCTCCCACCGACTGCTCCAGGTCTGACAGATGAAAAACACCGTTTATTCTTTCTCACGCTTGACATGCTCTGAAATCCTTTATCTGTAAAAGATTAGAAGATACGTGTACCACGACGTCGTCCGGGTGGAGGATTTGGAGAAGCTCATCGATATGTCGTTGGTTCAGGTAAAGTAAAGAGCGTTACTCCGACGTTGTAGAAAGGAACGATTTTTGAATTGGAGAATATGTTTCGTTCGTGGTTGTGTACAAATCAACAGTTCTATTGATTATAAATTTGTAATTTTTTTAAATGGTTTTCAGTCCTACACGACGAACAGTACAAAACACGACGAACAGTTCAAAGGTGGCGTTTTTGAAACAAAGGGTGCAGAGTCGTCCCTTCCGTAGCTCCGGCAATGGCTGCCGCTCGTGCGACCGACCACTACAAGAGAGTTTTTTGTATTGTTCTCTATCCTGCAAGGTAATGCGAATGAAAACGAGAAAGAGAGTTGCTTTTCAATCTAATGATTCTTCTTACCTGCTCAGGTGAAGCAATTGATGATGAGTGAAGGTGAGCTCTCCAGACACCTTCGTAAGTGCGATTATCTTCCGCTTTCGATCGACGATGATGGGCATCTCACGCCGGACTCTGTTCTAGAGTCACCCGGTTGCGATTCCTCGGGTTCTATGGGAAGTGGGGTTGCAAAAGACTCCATTGGAGGCGGTGGTGGAGGTGCCCTTTGCGGCGCGGTGAATGAATCCTCCATTCGGCGGAGTCGAAGCTACGCAGGCGTGTACTTTGGGACTGCGCTTGAACCGGTCGGTTCGTTGCGCAAGAGGTGGAGGAAGATGCACCGACCCAGCCGGTCTCCCCTGTTTTGATACGTGGTCTGTGATTGTTGGCTCCTAGGGTTTCTGCACATTTGAGAATTTATTTTAAACTGAAAATATTTTCTAATTGTGCTGCTAACAATTGCAGGAAAAAAAAAAGATTTTTTTGAATGTAAGAAGCTTTATGCTACAGAAATAGTAAAGGGTGAAATTAGCTCAAGCAGGCAAGCTTCATGATAAATCATGGCAAACACATAAATAAATTTCAATGTCCTTGTTCATTTGAATTGCATGACCTTGTTGACAAGACTGGCAATGGTTTACACGATTCAACTATTCTTTAATCATTAGAGAATCCTTTTGTTAGTTCTCATAAAATCATAAAGGGCTTTTACAGACATGGCACATAATTCTTATGTATCTACATATCTCACAACTAAAATTTTTCATTTTTAAACACATAATGCTATGCATGTAAATGTGAAAGATTAGAGGTGACATGAAAATACATAAGAATTGTGTGTTGGGCATGTAAATTATCCTAAAAGTAAATGTGGGATTCAATTTTGCTCCTTGTCATCATATTTCAGATCATTACCAATTGCTAAAATTACAAATCTATACAAGGATTCATATTTGTAGTTTAAGAGAAATTCATCCAAAAAATCATTCACAATTTTTTAGTAAGAGAATTTCCTATAAGAAACATCATGCATGCAAAAAGTATGTAAATTTTGATGTGCTTCTGTTGCCCAAAATGCAATTTACCATAGGGATCAAGTGGTATGTATGTAAATGTCCCAACATTTTTTTGGATGGTTAGCATTGATTTGATATATTGTTTGATCGACTTTAAAGTAGTTTATTGGAATAACAACCATAAGAAGCTAGTATCAATCAGGAGTAAATGAAATCGGGTAAAATTAAGAGTTTTCTTTTTTGCATTGCTGCATTAAATTTCTTAGTTTAATTGCATAGATTTTTTCTTTTAGCTGAATATTTAGATTAAAAATATGTATTATTAAGCTGTCTAAAATAAATTGTACACTTTATTATGTACCCAAAATAGATTTTAGAGACTATTATTTATTGGAATAAAAAGCAAAGGAAAAAGACATTCAACCTATTTACTCAAAACATTGACATCTAGAAGCACAATGGAATCATCATGTTAATTGGTGAGAACCTGAATCTATATATTTATGTTTTTCCAATTGATTGAAGTTGATGCATGCTTATT
The DNA here is from genome assembly GCF_001263595.1 of Phalaenopsis equestris. Lineage (NCBI taxonomy): Eukaryota > Viridiplantae > Streptophyta > Magnoliopsida > Asparagales > Orchidaceae > Phalaenopsis > Phalaenopsis equestris. The sequence goes on from NW_018165520.1 coordinate 303,454, forward strand.
TACTCATTTTTTTTTATTTTCTTATGCAGGCTTTGTTTGATCCAATTTGGAGGCTTATTTAATGGCAAAGCTTAATGAGTGTCAATCCATCATATTCAAATATGGTGGATATTGGAACAATTTAGGAATACAAAAAGAAAAAAAATATTAAAGTGGCATGCAAAAAACCTTTAAGTTTCAAAATATGTTATGAGCTTTCTAGTGTTAAATGAAAAAAAACAGAGATGATTTGTTATCGACTTAGATGACATGAATTTAAGTTGCATTATAACAAATGTCGGACATCACTTAATGATTATAGACATATAACAAACAATGTTAAATTTATAGAGAAGGTTGCTCACTCAAGTGGATATAGCTGAGTTGGGTTAGTAGTCATCACAAAGACCAGTAGAGAATTTGTTATGTGTTTACAAGATTCAATGGTGCATGTTGATAAAATGTTGGAGAGCTATTGTACACTGTCTCTATTTATGATCAGAATATTGAAAGAGAAGTTTGTAATGAGGGATATCTAGTGAGCCAAAATGAATTGAGAGTTGGATCACCTTTTCATAACTCAAAATTTCAAATAATTTGATCGACCTGCTATAATTAAGAATAATTATGCCCAAAAAATTACAGCTAACAATATATCTCGTATTATTTTTGTTTTCTCCCATCTAAGAAGGCCTTGGAGAGTTCGAGCTAATTTTACATGCTAATGGTTGATCCTTTGAGTTGAGGAAACTATAATCAAGGCGGTTCTGTCTTGGGGTGAATATAACTGAAGATAGGCAAACAACTTCTTCTCAGGTTGCAAATGAGATTGAATAAATTGTGAAGAAGAATCCAAAAATCCGTCCTAAGCAGATCAACAATATTTTAGAGGGCTCATATAGGTTATATATCACATTCATATTTGAAATTGTGCAGATCGAGATAACAAGCTAGATATAATATTTTTGGAGGAATTGATGATAATTATAGGTGTTTATTAGTGTTATTGGTGGGGAAAATTTTATTATGATGTTGATGTGTCCACCACAAGTTTTGAAAATTTTCTATCAAAATGAACAGATGTGTTATTTCAAAAATAATATACTATTTCAAGAGGTAGAAATATTATCTTAACATGAATCTAACTATCCGATGAAGATAATCTTTCAGAACTATGGGTTTGTATTAACTAAATGTTTTTCTCCTATCTTATGTTTGTAAAGGTTTATTTAATCATGGGATTTGATATGTCTGCAAAGTTAATTTCTTGTATTTAATTAGATCCAAGGAGTTGTGGACTCCTGAAAAAATTAGATTAAAGTATTGGATTATATTATACGAGATTTCAAGATTGATATTTTAAGATAAAAAGATTTATGATATGAAGAGATTTTCAAATGAGGGAGTATCAAGATTTGGAAAGTTTTTTTTAGAATTCAAATGTTGAGAGACTTATAGCATTTGGTGATGTGCTATGAAAAGGCACTAGAAGTGGATTAAACAGCTTTGTGAAGGAGTACCCTGGGATTAATATTGAAAAATTATTGTACTTGATTTAATTTATAAAGGTTGGATTTGAAAGGTTTGAATTTAAAATGGTTTGAATTGAATTAAAAGGTTTTATGTTTTTGGAGTTATGAGACCTTGTTTTGTAATACACGCGTCATCGTGATTCAAAACATCGATAAAATCCTTTGCGCGCGAATCAAGCTCAAATTTGGCACAAACGACATCAGGTTGCGAAACAGACCATGCAAGCATAGGGCTGTCAAAAAAGCTCGTTGTTCGCGAACAACAAGTGCTCGTCTCGTTAAGTAGCTCGTGTTCGGCTCATTCGCTAAGTAAACGAGTCGAGCACGAAAAAGTTTTTAATGTTCGAATTATAAATGAGCCGAACACGAGCAGCTCTTTGTTCGCTCGTGTTTTGCTCGTTTTAGTTCGAAATAAAAAAATTATTATACGATAATATATTACATATATTATATATATAATAATATATTATATATTTTTATATTTTAAGTTTGAATCGTAACACTTTGTGCAATAATATGACTAGTGATTTATTTTTCATACATTTAGTCTATATTCAAATCTAATATTTTACATCTTAACGAGCCTATTTCGAGCCAAACACTAACCGAACACAAATACAAATATTTAAATCGAGTCAAATACGAACAAACTGTTCATGAGTTGATTTTGAATACGAGCAGTTTCAAATCTGAGCTCGCTCAAGCGCCGCTCGGTTACATACATATCGAAGGGCGTCTGAAATGTTAATTTTTTCATTGTCACGACAGGACACGCATATTGATTGGTTTTCGTGCGCAAGCGGATGACACGCAAATCAATATATCAAAATATAATAATTAAAATTAAAAAAAAGAAAAGAAAACAGTTTCAAAACCTTTCACTCCAACAGCAAAAAGGGGGAAATCCGATTCATTCAGCCGGTAGCAGCCACCGCCGGCCCTAGGGCTTGGCTGCCTTCCCGTTGCCTCGCCTCGCCTCTCCCGCCGGGAGCAGCCACCGTCGGCCCTCGCGCCCTTCTCTTCTCTCAGAAGGAGCTCCTCCTTTTGGATTGGCACAGCCGCACAGCCCCTTGTTTCCCGAAACCTCACGTACGAAGCCTCCCACCGGCGAGCTTTCTGGACTCCGGCGACCCCCAAGGCTTCTCACAATGGCGTCCTAGGGCTTCTCTTGCGAAGTATCTCTCACTCTCCATGCAAGCTGCTTCCTCTCACAGGCTGAAAGGTTCAATACCGTAGTGCTACCTTCTTCTCTTCCGAGATATGTGCTCCCTTCCTCTCGGTCAAAAGCTGCTCGCGGCGGACCGACGCTGGCAAATTTTCCGTCAGCAATTCCCTTCCTTCATGCACCTCCTCTTTCTGGCGAGTCTTCTTGACGCACTATCAATTAAAACTTGCTGGAAGTTCCGGTGTGATGTAAAGAGGTTCAAAAATCCTGTCTTTTTCCTCTCTATGTTTCGCACTGCTCCTACCCAAAACCTACCTTGCGATGGCCAGATCTACGTCTGAAATCGTCATCAGCTTCCCTAAGGTGACCGACGTTCCTTTTCTCGAGTCGCAGTCCCACATGCCACCTCCTTTCCTTGCGGCCAGCGTCCTGAGCCTCCGGCAACCTCGTTGGTTTCTTTCTCTTGTGTTCCAAGTCACGACGCTTACTCCGGCAATCGTAGCCCTCACTGGCTTCCGAACCTCTCAGAAAGGTACGATTCACACGAAGAAAACTGGGTGTTTCACATGAAAAAAATTGGGTGCTCAAACGCACAGCACAGGCGCTCAAGCACCGACAACCCAAAACAACTATCCAGAGTATCGCTGTGGAGGAGGTGGGCTCAAAAGCGCCCAAAGAGCAATGTGCAGCTCTTTGGGAGGCACCAAATAGATGCTTGGGTGCTTCTTTCGGGCTCTTAAGCGCCCAAGCTCTCAAAGAGAGGAAATTATTGCGTACGGGCATGCGGTGTTCGATTCTGACCGTAGATCACAGTGATATACGGTCAAGATTATTTTCGTTTTTTTTTTTAAATTTAGGTGGGGCTTACCGAAATATATCAGGGTCATAGATCAGGTGATTTACGGTCCGGATCGAACACCGCACTTAAGCTGCGTGCGGTGCCTGATCTGTATGGAATAATTTTTCCTTACCCAAAGAGGGGCTTGTTTTTGCCATTTTTCTCTTGCATAAGGCTGTAAAAGAGCCGACCCTGAGCTCGGCTCGTGTTCGACTCATTCAATATTAGCTTGTGGTCGAAATCGGCTCATGTTTGAAATGGCTCGTGAACAGTTTGCTTTTGTTCAACTTGAACAATAATTTCATGTTCATGTTTGACTCGAAATTGATTCGTTAGAATATAAAATTATTAAAATACTATTTAGTTTTTTAATATAAAATTAAAATTTTATGTAAAATTTTTCAAGGGGAAATTTGAGATAAAATCCAATATATTTATTAACTAAAAAAAGTTAAATTGAAGACAAAATTTTCTGTAAATTGAAGGTAAAATGTAAGACAAAATAAGAACTCTAAAAATTGATATTATTTTACAAATTAAAGACAATTTATGACAAAGAGCAAATTGAAGACAATTTCCACTAAAAAAATTAATATTATTTACAATTAACAAAATAAGAAATCTAAAATTAAATTATGCACTTATTCATCATTTATACAAATTACAATAATCAAGCATCAAACTCTTATTCCTCAATATGAGCTCTTTGTTTCCAATCATGACTTTGACTCTATGGGAGCATGACAGGCGACATATATGTGATTTTGCACTTCGGGTCAAGTATCATTTTTTCTTCTCTGAACTTCTTGACATACTCCAAAATACCACAATAGTTTTAGCTAAGGGATCCTCGCTATTTGCCTGTTTATAATGTAATAAATTGTCAAATAGAAATATTTTGAGAGGAATATTAGAGAAGCTTGTTGAAATTGAAGATTTTTCTTGATGGCTTTCATCCTAAAAATTTCCTTCAAAGCAGCAAAAACAAAAAAAAAACGCTTGAAGCTAAAAGCCAACAAGAATTCAGAATTTAGGAAAAACACAGAGAATAAAAGCTTGGCCAAACCTCAATAGCATGTCCCAAGTGCATCTTATATAAAAAATGAATACAATTAACTGAGACAGAAAAAGTATGCAAAATCATTGAAATTAAAATGTTTTATATACATACTACCACCCAATTCCTATGTATTTACGCATCTAGCACCTAATGTTAATTTTTTATATTTATAACACCCAAATCCTTCATTCGCAAGTTCATCTTATATCAAACCTCAATAAGAATGATTGAGAGTAGAAAAATACAAAATAAGAATGAACACCATTGCTTTATGCACAACTACTTTGTATTTACCCTAGAAGTTCAGATTTAATTAAGTTTCAGTATATTTAAATTACTAATAATATAAAATTCTATACGAAAGGACATGCCGACATTACATGTTGCAGATTGCTTTTGCAGGTGTTCATGCACCATCCTTCGAAGGGCACGATGATGTTCATCATCACCAACATATCTAAGAACCTTCAAATTTTGACAGAGTTTATTGAATTCTGAAAGTCATCTATCTGTGATGCTTAGATGGCACACTACCACTGTTAAATTACATGAAAAATTACAAACAGCTAGAATACATGCATATGAATTTGCATTAAATGATGCAAATTTCTTAAACCGAATAATTCACTCACAGAATGGTCCAGGTGAAATGTTTTGCATCTTGATATAATTCATGAAAGCAATAGTCTGAACAGTCTTTCCAAGGACCATCTAACAACAGTTAGAAAAATTAAAAAAAAATGATGTTAATGTGAATTAGAGAATAGAAAAGCTGGATATTTAAAAAATAAAATGTAAATATTGCCTTCAAAACACTGAGGTTCAAGGATCAATATGCAGTAGTAGAATTCTATTGATGATGAACTCAAGAGATTATCATATTACAACTCTATTTCAAAAGGCCTACAGATCTAGCACTTAAATACTACAATGCAAACGTTGATAATTTACCAGAGATGCCAAAAGATGCTAATCTATGTCAAAAAATCCTTTGGCAACCAACAAAACAGATGCATATTTAATTTAAGCAAATGGATCAAATATTTGATTAACGGTGGATAAGCCAAGAGACGCCCTCAAATGAGATGTATGCATATATTATGGTGGGGTTTACATACCTAGCACAACAATTGCACATGAGATGTGAGTGAAGGAACACAACTTTTAATTTCAAATGTAAATAAAATGAAAATTGCCCCAGAACTTCCACTGGCTTCACAAGCCATGTTGCCCACCAGTCCCACGGCTTACTTGGCCCAAGTGTGTAGTGGATAACCTCAAGTTTTTTCTCATCGACCATCCACTGCACTTTCATAAATCAAAAAAGATTTTTCAAAGTTCCAAATAAGGGATATGCGGCATATGCCTGATCCTTATTAACACAAAGAAGGTAATAGCAGCACAACATAATCAATTTTAAAAGGTCAAATGAAACAACCATCCTGGAAGTAGAGCTTATGGGAGTAAATCGAATAAAGCTGCAGAACAATAATACACAAAGTATGCAGCTTCATTGTCGTCAGCTTATTTTCTGAATATGATAATGATAAGCCAAAGGTAGACAAGCTGAGAGGCAAACTGAAACTTTAGGATAAAATGAAAAATAGTTAAGACATTTTGCAATTGATAAAATGAAATTGATTCATATACCTAGAACTCTAGGATTTCAGCTAACAATTTCCTTTTTAAATGAGGGCCAACAAATAATTGAGGTTGCAAAATTGTGTTGCAAAGTTGTGTTGCCTTCCAAAATTAAGAGTAAGAATAATCATCTTAATTCTTAGGTATCATTTTATATTCTTATCTTAAAATGGTTGTAAACTTGTGTTGTCTTCCAAAATTAAGAGTAAGAATAATCATCTAAAGCATCATTTCATATTTTTATCCTAAAATGGTTGAAAACTTGTGTTGCATTCCAAAATTAAGAGTAAGAATAATCATCTAAGACATCATTTCATATTCTTACCCTAAAATGGTTGTAAACTTGTGTTGTCTTCCAAAATTAGGAGTAAGAATAACAATCTAAGACATCATTCCAAATAGGGAAGAACAAGCCTAAACCGCAATATAAAGCCAATGGGGCATCGAAAAGAACCACTTTAAACCCCTCAATAGAGTGCACCACAATGAGAGAAGAGCTTCCTAAAGAAGAAAAGCCGAAATGAAAACAGAAATTTGAAGTCCATAGGTTGGAATGCAAATAATGTAAAAAAAGCTTGAAAAACATAATGCCCCAAAGCACAGACATGATATGGGGCATAAAATGTAACAATTGGATACATCCATACCACATCAAAACCCTCTCAAAGCACAAACATAATATGGGGCATAAAATGTAACAATTGGATACATTCAGACCACATCAAAACTCTCTCAAAGCACAGACAAAATTTGTAACAATATGGGGCAACAAACATATGATTTCAAAGCATAGACATAATATGGGGCAAGTGACATAAAATGTAACAATATGGGGCAACAGACAGATGATTCCAGACCACATCAAAACCCGTTAAGGAATATCATGTAGGTACTAAAAATTAGTCAAGAATATGTAACAATTGAATACATTCAGATATAATCAGAGTTTATGATGAATAAGCCATAAAATGTAACAGTTGGATACATTCAAATATAATCCAAACAGTACTTATACAGTTTCACTGTGTGAAAATATCACAATTGGCAAGATGAAAGCTTAATTAGCATCATTTCCTCCCTCCCCTCAGTTTAATCGGGTAAAGCCACTTCAAGTTATTCCTCTTCAATTAATTCTTGCTGGTAGGAAAGATCTATAAATATCAGTTTTAAGATGAAAAAGTACATACACTATAGAATCTAATTCTTGAGAGAAATTATCCTAGGTGTTTTCAAACGACTCGTGAAAGATCTAATCCAACTAGACGAGCATATTAATGCATTCATTATCTTTGTCAAGAGTGAACTTCTATAATCATTTAGAACTCTTCCACCATTACTAATTGTAGATTCTGAAGCAATTGTTATTATTGGAATTGATAATATATCCCTAGCCATTTTTGATAAGCAATGATACTTGATACTTGAGAGTGTTTGATACTTGAGAGTGTTCAACTTTCACCACTCAAGAATATCAAAATGTTCATTATTGGCCAAAGAAGACCCTCCTTGAGATACACTTGCAAACCTGATTTTGATGGTTGAATATAACTAGATGAAATAACAAAATCAGTAAATGCAAGCATGCAATCAAGATTTTGTGAATTAACTAAATCACTTGATAACTCCGATGAAATATTGCCACTTGCAGAACTGGAACTAGCAATATCGCTTGCATACATATTATAAATTTCCAACAAAACATCTTCAACTTGTTTAATTTTAGAGTCTAATTCAACAGATGTATACATCTTTGCAAAACTAAAATGTATTAACTTCATTTTTAAACGAGGATCCAAAACAGCTACAACAGGCATTAGGAGATTGCACTCACACCAATATTTATCAAATTTACCTCTCATAGCAAAAGTCATGTTTCTAATATAGTCATCGGATGAAGTTGACTCATCCAGCAATAATTTATTTATATAAAAAATAACAGATAAAAAAATATTTGAGTTCAGGTAGAAAGAACCTGAAATCATTTTTTGTCACGTTAATAAAAACAATAAAATTCATTATATGCATAAAATCACAGAAAAACATAATTGAGGTTGTGTAAAAAAACCTGAAATCATTTTTTGTCACATTATTAAAAACAACAATAAATTTTCTGATTTTGTCATATTTCTCCCAATCTAAATCTGAAGTCAACCAACTAAAATTGTTATCTCGATTTAAATAGTAAGCGAACACCTTCCGAAAAACAAAAGCAAATTCAAGCATTAAGAATGTTGAGTTCCATCTTGTTGGAACATCAACGCACAAACCCTTTAATGTTGATATCACTAATTGTCTGGATATCTAAACAAACATATGCAATCTTGCCGGTGACTTCTTCAGATATTTGATAAACTCTCTAATGTTATAAATGATGTCATTATTCTCTCTCAAACTAACTTGCACCATAATATTTAATATATGAGCACAGAAGCAAACATGAAAGAAATATCCCTTAAAATGCAATTTACCTCTTGTCATAAAATTTGATTGGAGCAAGCTAGCATCAACATCATTATTATTAGTCTTATCTAAATTGATAGTAGAAACTTTGTCCTGTATCATCCAATCTAACAAGCAATCACAAATGATATCATAAATGAATGTGTCAGTATGAGGTGGATCCATCAATGAAATTAGTAATTCATTTTTACATCTTCCAAGACTGATCAATGTAATGAGCAGTTAGACACATATATTTGATTGTTTGATTGGATGTCCAACAATCAAAGGTTAATGAAAACATGTGAATATCCCTAAATTGCTTTATGCGCTTATCTTTTTCGAACTCATAAATCTTCATGCAATCAGTTTTTATTGTGTTCCTTGAAACTTTCTCATAATTTGGGTTCAAGGACTTCAATAAAATGTTAAATCATGTATGTTCAACAATATTAAAAGGATACTCATGCACTATAGATTATATCTCCGTCCTTATGTTGATCATACCTTTTTAGATCGTGAAAAACTGGAATCTCAACATCTGCATCAAAATCAGTTAGCATAAAATTCAATATTTTTTGTCTTTTTTCAGAGAGACTAAAGACTTCTTTCTTTTTAGCTTTGATTTGTCCACATTCACTCACATGACATAGAAGTTGATAAGTAGTTATTATTTTAGATTTTTTAAATTTTGTTCGACAACAAATGCACTGCCAAAAAGTAGTTTGAACCCTTTTATTTGAAATATTGCCTCCACAAAATACTCCCACACTGCTGACTTCCTCTTCCTACCCTTCTTATCCCTTCTTGTTTGAAATATTGCCTCCACAAAATACTCCCACACTGCTGACTTCCTCTTCCTACCCTTCTTATTAAAGACTTCTTCACTGCTATTATCAAATGATAACTTGAGGTACTACTTCTGGCTCTTTACTTGGTAAATTAAGATTGGTAATTTCGTTGCTATTCCGAGCTTCTGGTAGCAACTGATTGTTTGATGATTCCGATTATGAAAGATTTAATTCAGACATATTTGCACTTGCACATTAACTGAAATTAAAACTACGGAATTAGTATTACATCATACAGGCAACCATAACCATATATTTACTTCGCAACATTTCCATACCAAATATAACATGCAAAAGGCACCACCCATGTCTTTATTATTTATAAAACCAACCCCAAGTATTTATATTTACAATAACACCATTTCATTCTGAGAAAGTGTGGGTTTACACATTTAGATATAAAGACTAAGGTGCACAAAGATGATGATCCCATTTATCTGCTCTGATAATAAATAAAATATCAAAGAACGATATACTTTGCAAAAAAAAAAAAAAAAATAGTACCACAAAGAAATGCTAATTCAAGAAATATATAATAAATTTTTTGAATGATTGAATGTCTCTAATTGGGCCTAATGGTTGAGCGTAAAAGGTTGACACTCAATTTATGTGGCATATATTATGCTCAGTAAAGAGTGACAAACTTCTCATCATGTACTTACCAACACTTAATTTATCATTCAATGATATTTGGAGGAGTTTTATGCATATATAGCTTGACTGAACATTCAAAATGATCACATCGGTATATATATAAGCTCCATGAAGATGCTAACAGATACAACTATTAAGAGATTGATTATTTGGCTATTAGTCTTTGCAGCATACTATTATACTACAATAAAGAAACTATTCAATAGTTCTTATATAACATTTTAGATAAGAAAGAGAGGAGAGGGAGGGACGGAGGGAGGGAGGGAGGGAGAGAAATAATTGATGAAACAGTCTTATAAAGCATTTTAGATAAGAAAAACTTCTTCTCCACATGATTTATACTACATAGCATTTGATGATCCACATCAGTCATATACATGTCATTTTAATATAGATATGAATCATATCTAGCATGCAAATAAAGAGATGTCCAAGGTAACCATCCTTTAAGAACTACATCTGAGTAGGAGAAAGTAAATAAGAGATGAGTTGAGGACCAATTCTCAGACACAGCTTGATGTGCTTGCACTCTTTTTTTTCATAAACAAGTTAAGCCAACTTAAAGCTTTAAGTGGAGCCCTATGAGTAGTATCTTACTTTTTTAGCATGCATAAACACAAGCATTACGATTTGACAAAATGAGAATAATACATTCTTTACATCTGCACAAAGATGCATGCCCTAAACCACCAAAGTGAAACTGAAGTTCAAAAACAGTTTAGAAAAAGAAATGTTATTGTTTTGAAAAACTAAATGAAAGAAGCTTTGCGTTCTTCAGTCTTCACAAAGTCATCCATAAGAAAATAAAAAATTATGATTTAAAGGCAATGGTTGAACCACGACACATACGCCTAAACCTGTACGAATCAATGCACAAATGCACAATAGTCGAACTAAATTTCATAACAAAACTCTTTTATCAGATCTAGTCCATAAAAAATACAGATATAAACAAAACATGAAAGATCTTACTGCCAAATCCCTACAAAGCTAGTTTTCATTCAAAAAATCTGGATAAATGTAAAAGAAATTTAAGAAAATTTAAGATAAGAGGCGAACCCGAAGATAACTATGAAATATTAAAAAAAAGATACTCAGAGATAACACCTAGGTAGCCAAACAAGTAATCAATGAACCAAGCAAGACTATCGAGCAATGAAACAAGACTATCGAGCAACGAAGCAAGACTATCAAGCAACCAAGCAAGAATACCAAGCAATCGAGCCAAGACCGACTATCCGAGGAGAGTAGAAGTAGATATTAGCAGAAGAACACAAAAGACAAACCCTAAGTCATGGCGATCGAAAGGGTTTTGAGAGATCAGAGAAGACGGAGAAACGAGAGAGGCAGCTGAACCCGAGAAGTTTCGAGAGGCGAATGAGGATTGGGGAGGCCAGTTAAGGTTTTTAAGATATATTTTAATTATACATTTTATATTATATTATTATATAAATATATAATATTTATATAAGTAATAATAGTATATTATTATAAATAATTTGTTATATATTATAATAGGTTTTAATTTTATAAAATATGCTAATTTATTTTTTAAAAAAAATTAATTAATTATAATTTTTACTATTTAATTTTATGAATATTTATTATGTATTTATTATTTATTTATTTATTTTCGAGTCAATTTAAGCCAAACACGAGCGAACAAACTATTGTTTGTGTTCGACTCGTTTACGTGGATGAAATTAAACAATAATCTTATGAAAACGTGAAGAATTATAAAAAAGAAATGAAAAAATGGCATGGTCAGAAGATTCATAAGAAATATTTTGAGCATGGAGTATAATGCAAGATTGAAATTATTTCCCGAAAAACTTAAGTCTAGGTGATCAGGACCATTTACTGTAGTATATGTTTATCCTTTTGATGCAATTAATATTAAAGATCCTAAAAGAGGTAGAATGTTCAAAATGAATGCGCAGAGACATAAACCCTACCTAGGTGGTGAGAGACCTTTGATATATGAGATTTTAATGTTGGGTCATCATGAGTAAATATCTGGATTCGTCGGATTAGAGACGCTAAACATGTAACCTAGCTTAATTTGGTTTAGGCATCGCTCACTAGGGCTCCATGGTGCCACTCTAGGCAAGCAACAACTTGACGCTGCTATCGCAGCGCCTAGGCACTGCGATACTCTGTTTGGCTATTAAGCCCTAAACCAGGCCAGTTTCCGTCATTTTCGCAAAACCCCTCCCCCAGCTCTTCTTCGGCGACTGAGAAACGAAACTTAGGGCATCCCTTTTTTCTTCCAATTTCTCTTGAATCAAGAAATTCTAGCGATTGGAAATCACTTCTAAGAGGTAAATTTCACTCCCTAAACTTTTTTTTTATTTTATTTGGGATTTTTTGGTTTTTGGGTTGAGAAAGTTAAATTGGAGATTTTTGGGAGAAAATTTGATTGAGCTCTTGATTTGCATCTTGTTGCATCCACATTACTTTCAATCCTTATTCTTTTCTATTTTCATCTGATAACTTCCCAATGACACCTGAAATTAAGGGTGGTAAGTCAAAATCTTTGTTTGGCAAGAACAAATAAGATCCAAAGCAGAGGAGCATTATAATGGCTTCTTGACATCAAAGAAGTTGATTGCTGAGCGGGGATTTATCGACTTTGGTGGAACCATATAAAGTATCATTGTGAGCCTTCATTGGAAAGATTTTTATTATAACACCTCTGTGGGTGTGTTTTTTGTTTTGAGAGAATTTTATGACAATCTTCCTGAGAATTTTGATGGGTCAGTCTTTGTAAGAGGAAAGCTAGTAGATATCTCTCCATCTCAAATCAATGCTCCATTCTCATTAAGAGATACACCAACTAGCTTTTATTAAAATTTCATGCCTACTGATACTTTATGGATAAATTTATTAAAATATTAACTGATGGTATAGGAGTATGGAAAGTCATAAATGAAACGCTCAATTTTTCTGCTTCCAAATTAACTGCAACAAAAACCTAGCATTATTTTATTTCTGCTAAGTTACCCCCATTTACTAATCTTAGTGAAGTAACCAAGAATTGAGCTTTCTTAAACTATTGCATCTGGTATAATAAATCCATTGATATAGGTTCTCTTATTCATCAATTTATTGTTAATACTATAAGGTGGATCTACTCTCGGATTAGGACACCCATCTACTATCTTTTCTCTATGCCAGAACTATGGTGTTCTTTTGGTAGTTGGGAGGAGTAGCTTCATCCGTTGAAACCTATCTCCAAGTCAAATATTGCATTATATAGAAGACATACAATGTTTGGAACTAAGTTCGACCCACGTCAACCTACTTCTTCTTATTGACCTCGTCCTACTACTCCGATGTCCTTTATGGAATGAAAAATATAGAGGCTGGAGGATAAGCTCTCTAGTCTACAGACCGATGTAAATATGTTAGCTAATTAATTTACATATATGGAAGGGAAAAAGAAATACCAATACGAGCAATTTGCCAGCTTCCAGACTGCTGAGTTTGAGATGTACCGGAGGAATCAGTGGATTAAAGGAGACATTTCCATTGAGTTTCCAGTATAGTCTCTCTACAACCCCTACAAGAACACCAGTCAGCCGATGGAGGAGGATGATGAAAAGAATGATCAAGAAGAAGAAGAAGAAGTTGATGATGATGATGATGAGAAAGATTAGGATGAGAAGTATTTTTTTATTTTATTCTTTTATGTGGATGTACTGGATATTATTTTTTAGTTACTGCTTTTGCTACTGATGTACTTTTATCTGGACCAGTCTGTATTTCTATGATGGAACTTGTTTTTATTTGTCTGTTGTAATATTTAAATCTTTCGGTGTAATTTCAATTAATAACCTGTTTAGTTTAAATATACTTGTTATTTCATATATTTTTATGCTTGTTTATACTTATTGATCTTGATGATAGACACATGTGGTAGGAAATATTTCTGGACTATTTTTTCTCCATTTACATTCATGTTTTAAATTATTGAATATGTTTAAATTAAGTTTGTGTGGGGGGGGGAGGAAATTCTTTTAAGGCTTAAACTTAATTGTCCTCAATTAACTGAGTTTGAATTGCTATGATTAAGTAACTTGAGGAATGTGGGGTTAAATATATAATTGTCACAATAGTGATAAAGGAAAAACATAGTTTATTCATTTTAAATACAATGTTAATTAGGTTAGACTAATGTTGAGTTAATTTTGCACTTCAACATATATAAAACTAATTTGGCTTTTTACTTTTAAAAAGTGTTGCATATTAGTTAAATTAGGTACATTTAGATATATACTTCACATGAACTGAGCCTTCTTAAAATTATATTTTCATCTAATACTTCTTAAACTTTTGAAGAAAAAATAGAAAGAAGAGAAATGTGAAGTATTTAATTTAAAGAGAAGATATTGGAATTCAAAATTATCACAAAGCCTATTTAGATATAGTAATCCTCATAAAGTTATGTTAAAGATTGAAATATTCATCCTAAAGCAAGAAAAAAAGTATAAAAGAAAATATAAGATGAAGAGAGGCTTGAGGAGAAGTATTATAAAAAATTGGTTTTACAAGATTTTTTTTGAAATCTCAACTCCACTACATTCCTCAGTTTATTGAAGTTTAGGAAGTATTATTAAACTTTTAAAAAGGAGAGCTTACATTCTATCTATTTCCCATCTAAATTGTCATATTTAACATGTATTATTTTTTTTTAAACTAAATAGGAAATCAAATTTTCTTAGTTGAATTCAAATTTTCTTACACTCTAAGACTACACCAGTTTACTAGAGTTCTTATTTTTCATCACTATGAATTTCTTGATGCATAATTGTTGATAATTTTTATAAAATCCACTCCCTTAAATTAACTAATTTATTATTTAAATTATAGTGTTACTGGAGGACAAGTAACCTTTAATTTTTGGGGATTTTAATGTGTAGAAAAGAATGCTTAAATTCCTTTATTTTTAACATATTTTTGAGGATGAAAATGCACTTTAAAGAAATGTATTTTCATCTTTTTCTTGTAAATACAACAGGTGTTGAAAGTGGAGCAATGTGGAGGCGGCATGGAGCAAAGGAGCAAAATGGAGGACTAACCCCTTGACACTGGACCCATGGGCGCTAGGCTCCAGTCCCACACCTGGCAAACCGAGAAGGTGACACTTAGATGCCACCCACTTGGTGTTAAGGTGCCATGACACTAGCGCCTAAACGCCCAAGCCATTATGTGCAAACTGAGAGACTGACACCTAAATGTCAGCTCCTGGGGGCTTAGGTGCCAGCAACTGCCTGAGGCAATTTTAAGCAGTTTGGGAGCCTGTCGTGAGGAATTATTGGGTGTTCATGAAGTGGTCTATGGGGCTGAAAAAGGGATTTTATATTATGTTTATGTAATGGATTGTTGAGTGTTGTTGAACGGTTGTTGAAGGATTGATGCTAGTAGGTCTAGAATTAGTGAATTTAGGGAGATTGATATGAGTTTGTAGCTTGTTATAGAATCTCCTACTTCTTCTAAGACAGAGAATAGGGAGATCCTTTAAGAGCAGTAGCAAGGGAAGCTTTTAGAGGAGCATCTTCAGTTGTAAAGGAGAGGAAGATAAGTATTTGTTGTATTTTATTGTTTGTATTTCTTTAAACATTATTTAGCAGAATATTCTTTTTTTTCAAATGAAGATTTGTGGTATGTTCATGATGCTTTCTGAGTAGAACTATTTACCTTACCTTGTAATGATCAAGTAGGATGTGTAGGAAAGTTAAGTGTTGTGAAATTGCTTTTAATTACTTAATGTGATGATTAACCTTCATAAATTTGTTTAATTTTCCTTACGACTAAGTGAAATGTTAAAATGTGTTGTAAACCATAATGACTCATAAGAGCTATGGTAGAATCAACTAGGTTAGTCATGTTGAATTGTGGATTATAGTCGGATATGCTTCGTGGGAAGATGCAAATTTTTGGGAAATAATAATTGTTGGGTTCAAAATGGGATATAAGGAATTAAAGTCATTTTAACCAATCTTCTTTATGAACTCTGGAGAGGGTAAAGAAGAGAGTTGCTCCTATTTTTCATCAGCCAAATTTATAATCTTCAATTTTCATTTCCTGCACTCCACTTGCATAATTACAAGGGAGGGTAGCTTTAGACCCTGATATTCATCAATTCAACACCTAGTTAAGTAGGATCTTTATAGGATTTAAAATTTACATTTGCTTTAGATACTATAGGATTAGTTAGGATTATATGACTTATTACTCAAATCTAAATTCTAGGCTAGAAACGAAACTAGTAGACTAGAACTTTTCCTAAGCTCAATACCCTCGTTTCCTGTGGGGTCGACATTCTCAAATAAAAAATTTGATATTACTGGTACGACACGTGTACTTGCGTAAGCCCCCAGAGTGTAGTTGCACCATGAAGCGAGATCATTGATCCTGAATATTAACTTGACGGGTACTTCTCTGAATGAGTTTCCCAAGTGTTGACTAGACTCAATCATCCTTCATGAGCGAACTTCTATAGAGTTTTCCAAGTTTTGGTTAGAGCTTTCATCCAAAAATGGAGCAAAACAAATAAAAAATAAATTACCATCTATTTCAATTAAGAAGCAATATTATATGCTATATTTGATAGTCCTTTGTATGATTCTAGTGCCATAATCTTGAATCATTTTGGAGGCTCAACTTCATAGATTTACCTGGAGAATGAATTTTCTAGTTGAAGAGGTTATGGTTCACTCAAATCAGTTGCCTTAGATTGGTGTTGACCTAACACTATCGAGGTAATGAGTGTCATTCTCCCTCTCCAAGATTTAAGTGTCCTTTCAAGGTTGTTGATCTCTCTTGGTTCAACATGCCTCTAATCACTTCTAACATTTGGTCATTTTGATATTGGATCTCTTGGGCTACGACACTAATGTGTAATCTATGTTATTATTAGTTTCTCTGTTGTGAGATTCTTCTTATTGGTTTGCTCATCTTCTTAATTGTGGAATGATTCATGCTCATCGCAGCTTTCAAGATGTTAAATCTAAAAATGTTTGTGAATCACATCCAAAGAATAGTGCTCGAGAGGAAAGTATAAATGTAGAGGAGAGAGAGAAGGGGGTGAGGGGGGGTGAGGCTATAAACTCCAGAATGAATAATAAACTTGTGTAGAGAGAGCCAGAGAGGTAGGTACTCTACAATAAATATTTCTTTTATTTATAAACAATTTAGTAAAATATCAACATTATATTTTTGCCCACATTTGGATGGTTTACACTAGTTATTTCAGGTATTTGATAGGTGACGACTCATTATCTGATCGTTTATTTTTGCTTGGTTATCCAAGCTCGATCGACTTGGCTCTCTTCATCGATTATCTTAATTAATAGGATTACTTTGGCTTGGCTCCCTCAGTCGATTATCTTAATTGGCAAAGCTCGGTTGGGTTAAGCTCGTTAGGTCAAACTTGGTTGACTCAAAGATCCTACTTTGGTGAGAAGTCTTTTGGTATTTGCTTGTCTGTTAGAAATGTTCTGTGAAATCGACCCTTTTGTTGGGTTAGGTTTCTTGTAGGATATACTTTTGCACCGAATCTACTTTCTCTTAGTTAGAGAAACAAATGTTCTCTTGTGAGCTTTTTGGGTGAGCTGTTTGTTTGTTATCGATCAGTCATGCTCATTTCTGTTTTTAACTCAATTCGCTTTACTTGGCCAACTTAGTGGGCCTCATGATCACTTAGTTGGAGATCTGCATCTACCATATTCTTCTCTTATGAACTGTTAGATCTCTGTAAGAGTAAAGCAAGCCTTATATATATATGCATGCTCCGGCCTATTGGTTGACATCCACGGTATAAGAACTCTCAGGTCAGGGGTTCGAATCTTGGCCTTAAGGAGACGGTCTTTGAATTGTTAGACACATTAAGGGTGGCTGGAGATTTGTGTAATAGCTTCTGATCATTTCTTTTTAACAATATATATATATATATATATA
>NW_018165520.1:321680-321984 GCF_001263595.1 Phalaenopsis equestris
TATATATATATATATATAATAATTTTAACATGTTAACGATAATTTAAAAAAAATTTAAGAGAATAATTTTTTATATATTGTAATTTTTTTATGAAAGTGTATTTAAATATTTCAAATATTAATTAAGGCCCCGTTTAGGGCAGCTTATAAGTGCGGGCGGCGTTTTCAAAACGCCGCCCTACCGTTTGGTTAGCACTTATTGGAAAATTATTTAAAAACGCGTTTTTGAATTCCTTAAACACGCGGACCGCAGGCTGACCCCCGCGGTTCGCGGTTCGCGATAAAATTTTACGGGATATGCCCC
>NW_018165520.1:321994-335608 GCF_001263595.1 Phalaenopsis equestris
GTTTATAAGTGCGGGCGGCGTTTTCAAAACGCCGCCCTACCGTTTGGTTAGCACTTATTGGAAAATTATTTAAAAACACGTTTTTGAATTCCTTAAACACGCGGACCGCGGGCTAACCCCTGCGGTCCGCGTTTCACGATAAAAATTTACGGGATATGCCCTTTTTTCGCCCGTGACTTGCCCTTTTTTCGCCACCCGTGACTTGTTTTTTTTTTCATTTGCCTTTCTCCTTCTCCTTCGACTCTCCCGCGACCTCTCCCGTGACCTACAACGTCGAAGGAAGCCGGATCTTCTTCTCATCCCGTCGAAGTCGAAGGAAGCCGGATCTTCTCCCAACGGATCTTCTCCGTTCGAAGGCAGATCTCCTCGCTCCCGTCTTCGACGGATCTTCGTTCGAAGGCAGATCCGCAAGACCTATCCCGGCTCCTCCGTTCGAAGCCGGATCTTCTTCTCTCTATCCCGTCAAAGCCGGATCTTCCGGATCTTCTCCGTTCGAAGCCACATATTCTCCGTTCGAAGTCGTTGCTTCCTCGCTCTCGTCACCCTTCTGTATCCCGGCTTCTCCTTTCGAAGCCGGATCTCCTCTGTTCGAACTTGTTGCTAGACGCAGAAGGGAAAGGTCTTGCGGATCCCGGCCTCGCTTCGATTGCACACCGTTGAGGTTCTTGGTAATGTTGTTTGGTTGAGTACTACATATGTAAATGCACGAAGAATTGGATGGCATGCCTGCAAGTGTGTGTTGAGGTTCTTCTCAATCTTGTTTTATGGAAATCTGAGAGAATATGCTCATTATGTGGAAAACTGAAATATTCTGTAGTTTGAACTAAAGTTTTATTTATTTTAACAATCAGCAGAAATAATTGTTCGGTAGTTTGAACTAAAGTTTTATGCCTCATAAATATGATATGGTTTAAAATATTATTCAAATATTTATCATTTTGTGTTTTGATTGCTTACACTTGTAGCTGAAAATATTGTTGTTCTTCTCTTTAGGTAAATCACTTCTGTTTAGTGATATAGAAAGTGAAGAATGAGCGTTAAAATATTGTAGCTGAAAATATTGTTTTGTGATTTCTTAGAGGGTTGATATAAAAAGTGTTCTTTTGTTTAGTGATTTTTTTGCCATGAAAAGAAACATTTTGTGTTTATCCATTAATCTGACAAAATTTCATGAGTAAAGCTAAAGAGGCTGGTACATTAGTCATGTGGGATAGAGAAACTACTATGATCTTTTGTGATTTATGTGTGAGGGAGGTTGAGGTGGGAAATAGACCCACTACATTTTTTAATAAAGAAGGCTGGCGAAATATCTTGGTTAAATTCAAAGAAATGACTGGAAGAGATTACGATCGCATGAAAATGAAAAACAAATGAGACCAGTTAAAGAAGGATTGGAAATTATGGAAAAAACTCAAAAGGGGATCAACGGGAATGGGCTGGGATCCAGTTAAGCGCACAATAGATGCACTAGAAGAATAGTGGGCTGAAAAACTACAGGTGCATAATTAACGCTTTTTTATTTTATGTTCAATCTAATTTTGAATTAAGTTGTGACTATTTTATTAATGCACATTTGTTATCTTTATCAAGCAGTCCCGTCAGCAAAAAAATTTAAATTCGTAGGCATTGATCCAGTAATGGAGGAAAAACTAGATGGAATGTTCACTGGTGTTGTCGCTACAAAAAGTCAGGCGTACACCCCAAATGATATAGGGTTTGGCAGCTCAGCCCAAGAGATGGATACCGTGGCGGTAGGAGAGTACGATCGCATGAAAATGAAAAACAAATGGGACCAGTTAAAGAAGGATTGGAAATTATGGAAAGAACTCAAAAGGGGATCAACGGGAATGGGTTGGGATCCAGTTAAGCGCAAAATAGATGCACCAGAAGAATGGTTGGCTGAAAAACTACAGGTACATAATTAACGCTTTTTTATTTTATGTTCAATCTAATTTCGCATTGAGTTGTGACTATTTTATTAATGCACATTTGTTATCTTTATCAGGCAGTCCCGTCAACAAAAAAATTTAAATTCAATTGATAAGTGTCTTCAGGTCCTTAATACATATTCTGATGTTAAGGCAGACGATGATGACTACATTCAATACGTGAAGGTGTTACGAGATCCAACCATCAGACAATTTTTTATGAAGTTGGAACTGAAATACCGAGTTAAATACTTGTGATCTTTTATGGACATCTGAATATTTGAGTTATTGATGGACTTTAATTTCTGTTGTTCTATGTTATGTTTATGTTATGCAGACTTTTTTAATCTCCTTCGTGGATGTTTTGGACAGTTCACCTTTTTGCCCAAAGTTCATGTGTTCTATTTATTTTTCATAGCATACTTTTGTTTTTATTACTAAAGTTAATTCATTTTCCTTTTAATTATTTTGTAGTATGGATGAAGAAGATATCCACCACATACGCACAGTTGCATTTACCCTTACTTTATTGTATTATTACTATCTCAAACACGTTGACTGAAACCCATGTATGACTTCAACTCAAGTAGGAGACAGATGGGTTGGTGAGTTATTACGGGGTCATCCAACACGGTTCTTTAATATGTTTCGTATGACACAAGAAATATTTCATGATCTTCTAAATGAACTCTGGATCAATCATGGGTTTCACGGCTCTGCAAGAACAACCCCAAGGGAAGTGCTTGCAATAACTCTATACATCTTATCTTAAAACGAATCAATAAGAGGGGCTATGGAGCGTTTCCAATATTCATCCGAAACCATCAGCCGATATTTCTTAGCGGTTTGAACTCTCTTGTGAGTTTGGCCCAGAAGATAGTGAAGCCTGAGGATCCAACGTTCCATTCAATTCCTTCATAAATTGCAAATGACCCTCGATACATGTCATTTTTTAAGACCTGTCATTTTTTTTAAGACCTGTCTGTTACCATTACATTTATCTTTCTACTTTTATTACATTACAGTTTAAAAACTCTCTAGCTGTAACTCAAGGATTGTATTGGAGCTATTGATGGGACACACGTCGATGCACGATTATCTAGTGAAGAAAAAGTTGCGTTCATCGGTCGATGCAGCTCCCCAACACAAAATGTTATGGTCGTATGTGATTTCAATATGTGCTTTACTTTTGTCATGGCTGGATGGGAAGGAAACGCTCATGATAGTTGTGTTTTCAAGTTCGCTACCAGAAACTTCAGACATGGATTTCCGTACCCACCTCTGGGTAAATACTATTTGGTTGATGTTGGATATCCATTGCAAAGGGGATATCTAAAGCCCTATCCAGATATGAAGTACCACATTCCTGATTTTGAAAGATCTAGTAGTGTCGCACGAGGCAAAAAAGAGGCTTTTAACAAAAGACACTCTTCATTGCGCGGTGTAATTAAAAGAGTGTTCGGAGTGTGGAAGAAGAAGTGGGTCATATTACAGGATATGTCGTCATACCCTTTTCCAAAGCAAGTACAAATAGTTGTTGCCACAATGGCGCTACACAATTTCATCCGACGCCACCCTTCCAGATCGCAGACGGAGTTTGCCATTGTAGAAGATGATTCAGTTCAAATCCCACCTGAAGCATTTGAATATTATGTGGGATTTGAATATGGACGTTCAATACATGAAGAGTTTGGTTCAGAAGATGCATGCATTCGAGAGGGTGAAGGTGCATCAGAGATGACGACTTTACGAGAACAAATAGCAGATGATATCAGCCGGTCATGATATCAGCAAAGGCATAAAATACATGTTGTCTTGTTGTGTTAGTTTGTGTGTAACGGTTTTTACTTTGGTTTGTCACAGCAGTATCAGTTTCTACTCTAGGTTTTTTGTTTCAGAATAAAAGCTGAAAGCACAATGAATTTGCATTTTATAATGCGGAAAGCTTGGTAATGTTGTTTGGTTGAGTACTACATAAGTAAATGCACAAAGAATTGGATGGCATGCCTGCAAGTGTGTGTTGAGGTTCTTCTCAATCTTGTTTAATGGAAATCTGAGAGAATATGCTCATTATGTGGAAAACTGGAATCTCTATTTATTGGGTTGGTGAAATTATGAAGCTTATGCTCATAATAGCTGTCTTGATGCAGTCATTTTATAGAAATGTGAAAATTTATTTTGTTCCACTTGCGAAAATATGAGAAGTGCATTTGAAAGTTGCTACTTGGAATTTGGAAGTCCTAACTCCTAAAAGTTGATATTCATATTCATGTGTTAGATGTGTAAGTAAATGAGAATATTATGGTACGTGAGTAATTTTTCCCCCTACTTTTCATGAAATTGGTGATATTCGGAGTCTGTTTTGCATGTTGCATGTATAAGGTACACAACTATGTCCGCCTCTAGCTTGCATGTAAAGCTAGGTATGTTGTTTGCACCTAGTATATGCTAGGTATGTTGTTTGAACCTAGTATGGTTTGCTTTATGATATATTCCCTATACTTGTATTGCATGCTTAACTGTATGATAAGGACAATCTATTATATGCCTTACTTTTAGATGATTTTGTTGGCATCATGAATAATGTATTCTTTAGGCACTGTTGCCTTTGGTTGGCTTGAAGTAGTTCCTTTAAGCAGTTTACACGCATACCACATAAATTCTTGTATATTTACATGTTCAAAACATAAACTTCTATTTTTACATACATGTTGCCTCTTGGATGAAAAGACATATTTCACTTTTAAAGTCATTTTGAAGAATTTTAAGAATTTTGAAGTTGTAATTCCAATTACAGGTTTAACATAATTTTTTTATTACAAATAAGGGATGTACCATTTGCTAAATTGTTTAGCCAGAGTTTTGTACCATTTGCTAAATTGTTTAGGAAGAACAGATTCTGCTGCACAGATTATATAATGAAAAAAAATCCAAATAAGCTGTTTACAAAACACACTAACCAAACAGCTAAACTGTTTATTCAGAACATGGGCAAAATGATCAATTTTTCACAATCAGCTGTTTTTCATAAGCGTCAACCAAACAGCCAGATAGGTTATCCGGATCAGCTGCTCATCAGCAGATTATCAGGATAAGCTGCTTATCAGCAGAAGCTGGATAAGCTGCAGCTGCCCCAAACAGACCCTAATTTTTATTCACAAGAGAGTTTTTAGCGTAATGCATATTGACCCCTTATAGCCATGTATGTCTCTACGGTTATGAACCCTAGCGGAGGCCGGCTCTCCACCGCACGTTGCACTCTCCTCGCGCACTCGCTCAGCCCAATCTTCTGCCCAAAATCTAAAAAATTGGGAAGTTTCTGCATAGATCTATCTTCTCCTAAACAATTTTAGAAGAAAAGCAGATTTCCACTCCCATCACCGCAGATTCGATAGATCCCTGGTTGAATATATGAGAGCTAGAGACCGTGAATCTCAGCTTGGTTTCCCCTTCGTCGCTTCTTCTTCCCGACATGAAAGTCCGGTTTTCTTCATCCTCCATCGCCGTCTTTTCATTTCTTATATGTTCCTTTCTTGTAGCATTGACTGCATCGCCTGCACTCGCCAGATCCATTCCCAAAAAAAATGGTCTTGGAAGTAAAGGAAATGAAAACGAGAAGAAGGCTGACGAGGAGTGTGAGGGTCGATGGATTCACATCCGGGAGTTGCCGGCGCAGTTTAATACAGAGCTCCTCAGCAGCTGCAAATCCTTCCCAATATTCACCGACGACTTCTGCCCCTTCCTCGCCAACCATGGACTTGGCCCCCGCACCCACAACCGCTCCCTCTCCTGGTACCGCACCGACTCCCACTACCTCGAGCCCTTCTTCCACCGCCGCCTCAACGAATACCCCTGCCTTACCGCCGACCACGCCCGCGCGAACGCCATCTTCGTCCCCTACTATACATCTCTTGACGCCCTCCCTTACCTGTACTCCCCGCATCTCTACAACGATTCTGCACAGCACGGCCTCAACCTCCATCGCTTCCTTGTCGATGACGATAATCCCCAGATCTGGGCTCGCCGCTCAGGCCATGACCATTTCCTCGTGATTGCCCGCCCAGCCTGGGACTTTTCGCAGGATCCAGCCTCCTACCCTCCTTCTTGGGGCACGTCCTTCCTCCACCTCCCTGCCTTTCTCAACCTCACCGTCCTCACCGTTGAATCTCGCCCAGATCCATGGCAGGAGCACGCCATCCCCCACCCAACCTCTTTTCATCCAGCCACTCTCGATCGACTCGAATCCTGGATTGACCGCGCAAGCCGCTCCCCCCCCCCCCCCCCCCTCCCTTTCCCCCGCGGGGGGGGGCGGGGGGGGGGCGCCCGTATCCGAGCGGAATGCGAGAACCGCACCGATGTCTGTCAGATCGTCGATTGCTCGGACGGCGCCTGCTCCCACGACCCGATTCGTTACATGGTGCCAATGCTCCGCTCGCGATTCTGCTTACAGCCACCTGGCGATACCCCAACACACACGACGCTCGACGTTCGACGCCATCATCGCCGGCTGCATCCCAGTTTTCTTCGAGGAGATCTCGGCGAGGTTGCAGTACAGATGGCATCTACCGCCAGATGACTATGAGAAGTTCTCAGTATTTATTCCGAAAGAGGAGGTTGTGTTCGGTGGCGTCCACGTAGCCGACGTGCTGGAGGGGGTCAGCGACAAGGATGTGCGGCGGATGCGGCGGAAAGTACTGGAGCTTGCGCCTCGTGTGATGTATCGCCGACATGGCAGCTCGGCCGGTCTCCGTTCAAGGAAGGATGCGTTTGATGTTGCGATTGATGGCGTGCTCCGCCGCATCAAGTTGCGAAGCGGGTCGGGGGAGCCGCTTCTATTCGACGATGACAAGCTCTAGTTCATGGACGGCTTGGTTGAATTAAAGGTATAGTTTTTTGTTTTTTTCGTTTTGTATATTTATATTTACTGATTTCTTGGCATTGTTTCGCCCACTATTGTTTAATTATATGAGAAGGAATATTATATGTGAACATGGATATGAAGTTGAGCAGTGCGCAGAGGAGTACAGTGCGAAGTTAGAGAAAGATCTGAAGCTTATATGAAGTTGAGAACAGACGAGAGAGATACAGGTGTAATGAGCTCAGAAAGGAGAAGGGAAAGCCATCATGGCAGCTTGTCTTGGAACAATTTGATGTTGTTCTTCTAAAGACTCTGCTAGTTTCAACAATTTGTTGATGTTCTCGCAGAGCATTTCATGATTAAAAAAAAAAAAGGATAATGTCTCAAAATTGGAAAGTATTTCAGAAGTAAAAATGGCAGGTTCTTCATGAATATTTCCAAAGTGAGGTTGGGCAAGATTTGTTTTTGCTGAGGTATTTTGCTCTTCGAAGAACTTGTTTTATAGAGTTATCTATTTAGATTCTTAGCGTTCATGGCTTCTAAGTAGGAGTTTTTGGAAGAAGAGTTCATTTTGTAGTGATGGATTGTTGATGGAATTATATACGCGAAATTAAGTAGCTTTATAAATTGGGAAGATCTACTTACGTGCCACTCAATTCTTATGTATTTATATATCTAATACATAAACTTCACATTTTACATATTTTCGAGTAGTGCATAAAAATGTGTATTTGTTAAATCTCATCATTCATGAGATTTATTGTATTTAATGATTTATCTTAGCCCACATACCTTAAATCTTGAAACATACAACCAAATAATGGATGGAGGAAAGCAAGGTGAAAGCCATCTAAGATTGGGAGCATCCTACCAAGGTACACTAACTAAGATCCTTCTTGGGACTTATTAACTACCATCGGCGATTCATAAAGGGCTACTGCACAAGAGCTGCTCCGTTGACGGACTTACTCAAGAAGAATAAGTCGTGGGAATGGAAAGGTAAGTGTCATGAAGCATTTGAAGACCTCAAAAAGGCAATCAGCGAAGAGCATGTACTCAACCTTATTGATCATTTTAAGGTATATGAAGTGCACACTGATGCTTCAGACTTTGCTATAGGAGTTATACTCATGCAAGACAGACACTCAATTGCTTATGAAAGCCGAAAACTTAATGAGACAGAACATTGCTATACAGTCCAGGAAAAGGAGATGACAGACATCATACATTCTTTAGAGTATGGAGACATTACTTGCTCGACTCCAAATTCAAGGCCATGATAGATAATATTATCACCGGCTACTTCCATACGCAGAAGAAGCTAAGTCCCAAGCAAGCAAGATAGCAGGATTTTTTGGCAGAATTTGACTACACCTTGGAGTATAAGCCAGGAAGGCTAATGTGGTAGTAGATGCACTAAGTTGAAAAGCAAAACTTGCAGGCATGTCACAAGTCTCTAGCTCCCTCATGGGCAGAATAAAAGAAAGTTTGACCTCCGATCCAAAAGCCCAAAGTATTATTACTTTGGTGAAGGAAGTATAGACCAGGAAACTTTAGATGGATGAAGATAGCATTTATGCTAAAAGACGACACATTTACATACTAAGGTGGGGCAACTTAAGAAAGGAGCTAATCAAGGAATTTTATGACTCTTTATGGGTAGGACATCCAGGCATGAAGCGAATCCTAAGACTTCTAAAAATAAATTACTATTGGTTGGGGTTGAAGGCTGGGATAGAAGATTATGTTCGCAATTGTTTTATATACCAACAAGAAAAAGTTGTCCTTCAACAACAAAGGGGGTTGTTAGAACCGCTACCATTCCCTGAAGACCATGGGAGAGCGTCTCTATAGACTTCATCTCTAGCTTACCAAAATTAGATGGACTTAGAAGCATTCTAGTTGTGGTGAATAGATTTAGCAAAGCATCTCAGTTTGTCCATTATTGCACCCACCGACTGTACTGTCGAAGAAGCTGCAAGACGCTTTCTATTCAACGTGATAAACTATGGGGGATACCACAAAATATCATCAACGATTGAGGTCCTCGCTTCACTGGAAGATTTTGGACCGAATTATTCAAAAAGTTGGGGTTAGATCTAAACTTTTTTACAAGCTTTCATCCTCAGAGCGATTGATAAACTGAGAGGATCAATGCCCTCTTAGAGCTATATTTGCGGTACTATGTGAGTGTCAATCAACAAAATTGGGCCAAATTGTTTGATGTGGCGCAATTTTCTTTCAACCTTCAAACAAACGAATCCACCAACAAGAGTCCCTTTGAGATAATCATGGGACAACAATTCATAACTCTCCTCTCTTTTACAACCAACTATGAGGAAAAAGTCCACCAGCCTTCGAGTTTGTTAAATCTTAGAGTGAGCAAAAGGAGCTAGCTCAATCAAGATTACACAAAGCCGCAAAGAAGATGAAGAAGTGGGCAGACAAAAAATGAAGGCATATCGAGTTCAAAAAGGGATCTAGTCCTTGTGAAGCTTCTAACCAACAATTCAAGACATTTCGGAAGGTGCATAAAGGATTGATTTGAAGATGCGAGGCCCTTTTGAAGTAATGAAGCAAGTGGAAAATGTCTCTTATAAACTCAACCTTCCACCAAAATTGAAGATACATCCAGTCTTTCATGTAAGCATGTTGAAACCTTACCAGGATGACATGAAAGACCCTTCAAAAGGGATCTCCAAGCGAGCGCGTATAACGGTAATCTCCTCCTTCGACAAAGAGAAATACTGGCCAACAGAGTGATCAGACGACGAGTGATGCCAACTAGGAGTTTCTCATCGAGTGGAAAAGATTGTCTGATAGCGAAGCTAGCTGGGAGCACGAAGACACACTATGACAATTCAAGAAGAAGACCCAACAATATCAAGAGGGGAAGCGCAATGAGGGCATTGCGAGCTTAAGTGGGGGAGAGTGTCACGCTCCACTATTTACAAGACAAACATAAGATGGAATACTCTAGAAAAGGCTAGATGGAGGAAAGCAATGTAGAAGTTTCTCCCTCGTTCTAGAGAATAGAAGTCCCGAGAATAAACTAGAAAGATCTAGCGCATGTATGTACATAAAAATGGTGTAGAACTATCTAGAAACTAGAATATTATAATATAATCTAGAAACTTCTCTTGGAGAGTAAACGAGAATATTATAGTGTTTTGTGCTTTAAGTTCAAGTGTTGCGAGAGTTAAGCTTATTTAGTGCTAAGAAAGAGCACTAAAGTCACACGGGTGACTTGAGGAAAGTTAATCCATGACAATTGCTTCATGGCAATCTTATCTTGCCCATGTTAGCCGACAATTTTGAAAAAATAAAAATATTTTTACATATAAGTATATATTATTATTATTATATTTATAAAATGTTAACACTTAACTTATTTTGTTCAGTTCGTTGAGTACAAGATTCTTAAAATTGTGGTCATCGGTGATATTTTTGGATGCATAATTTTAACTTAATTAGTCTTTTTAATTGTTTAATTTAACATATAAATTAAAATTTTAATTATATATAATAATTATATATAACAAATAAATATACTTGATTATTCTTTTTAATTATTAGTTTGACAGATAAGTTAAAATTTTAATTATATGAAATAATTATATATAACAAATAATCAAGCTTAATTAGTCGTTTTAATTATTTAATATAAGTAAAGTTATTTTATTTTATATAATAATATTAATTTTTTTTATTATTTAAAATATTTTAGATTGAGATTATACTATCTAATGAATTTTATATAATTTTAATTTATTTATTAAATTAAATAATTTAAAAGATTGAATCAGTTAAAATTATGCATGCAAAAGCATCTACCATAAAGCTTAAACCCACGACCAAAATGTTAAGAATCTTGTACTCTACCACTTCGTAGATAATTTCACCTCCTGACGTGACGAAGATAAATTTGTCATGTCAGCAGGTGATTTTGCATGCTGACGTGGTAAAATCGTCTGCTGATGTGATGATTTTGTCTATTTTAAATATTTTATTTTTTTAGCGTTTCTATGATTATCTCGGAGCATCCCTCCAATGATAGAAGTTTCACCCTCCTGTAAAAAAATGCTAGAGAAATATTTTACCATGTATTGGAAAATAGTGGTATAAATGTAAAAATTTCAGTATAGGTGTTAGATATACTATGAATTATATGAAAAAGGAGTTTATTTAATGATGACTGATTCTGAATGGCTTCCAATTATAACTTGAAGCCAAGGAACTCATTCAAAATGTGCAAGTGAATGCCCTAAAAAGCAAGGAGAAAAATATAGATGGACAGAGAAAACTATAGAAGGATTTGTCCCAACCACACAAAGAAGGCTTCTCTTAATTTAATGTTTTGATTTTCATATAAAATTGATATGTTTTAGATACTATCAAAGAATTATTATTTTTTAATTAATAACTTATTATTTGGGATTAATGACATATTACTAAGTTTAAAAATACAATGATAAATAAATAATTTTTAAAGTTGTGGTTACATACAAATAAAATCGTGGTCTCCATAATTTAATGTATGGCAGTGATAAGCCTTACGTATTCTGTAATGTATATTTGATGTTTTTTGGAGTGATTTTAGGATTCTTCTGAATAGTATCTTCAATATGTTGCGTTGCCTAAGTTGAAGTTGCCATTTTGTTTCCTACCCTATTCACCCCGGAGTATAAGTAAATTTCGTATAATCTTCACTTCAAAGGATAGCCCATCTGTTGTAACTAAAGTGTGCACTCTCCAAGGGCATTCACTATGTGAACACAAAGCTATAACTTGATGTTTGTTACAAGATTAAATTTTATCTTCAAAGTTATTCTTAATGACATAGGATCGGAGAGCATTTTTGAAAGCAATAGAATTCTTAAAAACAACACCATCCACAAAATCTTCATAATCTCCTTGAAATTGCAAATGTCAGATGTCGGAACTATATCTAATGCCCTATTGTCATTGCTTGGACCTACATCTCATGATTGCATAATCACTTACGCTCTCTCATAAGTTATAACTACATTCTCAACTCGACCTCACCCCTTTGAACTTGCATTTATTACATGACCGAACATCATCACGTGCAAGTAAGTTGTAATCCTTTGGTGTAACTCCAATAATATGATAATATAATTTGAACTGGTGCCCCCTTAAGCAACCACAAATCTTTTTAATCACTTCTTCTAATGAATGAAGATTCAACGCATTTTCTTTAATCTTCATAGTTCTCTACTTGCCCCCATTATACTTATTCATCTCTTGGTTTTTGACTTGGGTTCAAATTCCACCAAATTTAAAAGTTATAAGCAAGTGATCATTTATATCAGCTTGTACATCTAAAATTTAGAATGATGGTCACTCTATTGTAATAAATAAAATCTAGGTTAGATAAACAAATAATGCATTTCAATGATCTATCTTTTTGTTAAAAAAAATAATTTTGCCAAAAGCTACCTCAGTCTCTCCATGTTCACATCCATGCTTCATGTTCATATCCATAAGTTAAAAAAGTGATGAAATCTCCTCAATAAAGTTATGATACAATTTAACTGCAAAAGACTTTTCATATCATCATGAATTATGACAATATAAGTTAGTATTTTACGTGACAATCGATTTATATGATTTCATTAGAAACAAAGTTGTTATATCAAAAGCTAATGCGTGACGACTAATTACTTCTCCAATAAAAGAATGTTACACTTCCAAAAATAACTTTATCATATATATATATTGGGACAATTCTTTCCTAATGATATCCTTACCTGGGTGGCTTCAGTGTCACAGTTCTTCATATAATAAAATGCATAATAAGACTACTATTATAATTTTTGCTTTCCACAAATAACATCTTTATCTCTATGTCTCCAATGCAAAAGCTATGTGGTTACTAAACAAAATACAAATGCAGAGAACCTTCAGAGTTGCTAGAATTGATTAAAGATGAAAATTCTAGACTGCCTAATAGCAGTATTATTAATGAAAAATGCATTGTAGCTTAGAATAGTCAAGTGTCCATTCTAAGTTAACCTTTTACATAGCCTTAAGATCATTTTGGCTTTTGTAAATAGTCAAGTGACCATTTTAATTCTATCCTCATCTAAGTTGAGACTAACAAACGACTGTGATTGAAACCAACCTCCTAGACTTAGCCTACTTACATATCTAAAACTCAAAACTTTACTTTTTACATTTCTACCACCCAAATCTTTTATATCACATAAAAAATACCACTATTTTAGCTTTTAATAAGTGAAATACACCTTTCCATGCATAGGTACAATGACATATATAAGTAAAAATTGAAGTTTAGGTGTAAAATATGTAAATACATAGGAATCAAGTGTTATGTATGTATATCTTCCTTATTGTGTTTGATCCAAAATTGATTCATGTAGGCAAACTCATTTGGTAAGGCATGAGCTTCCTCATGATTCTAATGAGAAAAGATTCCACAGTGACAAAAGATTCCAATCGTCACCAAAGTCTTTAACCATGCTTACCACACTACAATGATCCTCTCAACTTACTAGAAGATTTAATTCACTGCCATTTAACTTTCAGAAAATTGCAGAACCTTGCAATATAGAACAAATTAAGATCAATTGTTGTGGCATGGTGTCGTGAATTAATGCAAATTAAATGACTTTTGTAATGATTGTTGAAATGCAGATGACTAACAGAGAAGATAGCATACCAATGTGGAGAATATTAGAAAATTATGGAAGATTTATAGGCATAACATTCAATTCTTACGTATTTACATATCTAACATCTGAACTTCAAATTATACAAATATGCCACCTTTCAGGAATGCCAAAC
>NW_018165520.1:335618-344216 GCF_001263595.1 Phalaenopsis equestris
TGCCAAACAAAAGGAATCCTTTCCAATGTATGAGATTGGCTAAAATCTTATAGAAGGGTTAAAAGAGCTAAGTAATCCTCTGCAAAGGGAAAAAATATTACCTCAGGAGTACTGATGATGCAGTTTTCCAATGAGGGGGCGCCACGTAGGCAAGGGACCCAACACGTTGCCTACGTGGCACCCCCTCATTGGAATACTGATGCATCAGTACTCCTGAGGTAATATTTTTTTCCTGCAAAGGGACTTACTGTGAGAAGACTAGGGCAAAAGATAGTGTGACGTCTATGGATCGTCATAGAGGATCATCCTCTAGACATTTCAGGCGTGTCTTATGGAGGAAGGAAGAACTCGGTGGATTTCATAGGTTCCGGCGAGGGCATCCGCAGCTGTCCGACAAAGGAAGCAGAAGATGTCCGCAGCCTTCCATTGAATGAGACGGATTCAGGAAGGCGTCAAGGGTGAGCTACACTATGCACGGGGGATTTAGTTACGAGGAAAAATTATTAAGCCCGGACTCCCAACCTAGAGATACTCTGGAGTCCAACCAATCACCTCCATTTGGAGTTTACAGAAAAAAAAAAAAAAAAAAATTTCTTGTGATTCAATAATATTTCTCCCGTGTTATCTCGCGTTATTCATGTGTTATTTTGGTGGTATTGATGTGTTATTATGTTATTATAACACCGAAAATATTCTCAGAACATAATAATACATGAATACTAGAAAGTTTTTTTTTTTTTAACGCGGAGTAACACTCTGGGGAATATTCTATTGTTCATTGGACTCCGAGCGTATCTCTACGTCCGGAGTCCGGATGTAATATTTGTTCGTTATGGAGGGAGGGAAAATTAGGGTTATGAAAAAAGAAGATGATGGTAAGAGAGTCCTCCTTCCGATGATTTATAGCTTTTGGGTGCTTCCAATGTAAAAAAAAAAAAAATTTGGGTCCTTTATATGTAAAATACACTATTTCTAGTGCTTCTTCTGATAAAATCCCCCAAATTCAAATATTTAGAAAAAATTTGCTTCCTCTAATTACACCAAAACCACAAATGAAATGAAAAAAAGAAGTAGAATAACAGCAGGCTAGCCAGTGAGATAGGATGAGTGACTGGCCTAAATTTTATTAGATTGATGAGAAATCTCTCAGTTCTTCAGTTGTATAACTGAAGTGTTTTATACATGGTGTTTTTCACTTTAAAAGCTTAAAACCAGCAAGGTCATTGATGCCAGGGCAAATGGTAATAAGGGAGGATTGGATGGAATCTTGAAAATTTTCATTGCTTTCACACCAAATGTTAAAAATCAATTCAGTAATCTTCAATCAAGTGAAGCCTTTTAACAGGTTATTTGTTATGAGAATCATTTTTCAGATGTACTTGAAGGAAGGATTTGTCAAATAAGAAAGTGCCATGTAAAAGGAACCTAAGAACTTCATGGCATACTCAAAATTAAGGGAATGACGATATAACTCCATATTTTTGGCTACATAAAGCACTTGTTACATTTACCATAATACTCTTGAGATATTATTATCAGTAATTTTAAGCCCACAAAGAATCACCTTTTAAGAGAAAAAATATTTAATTAATTATGAGTCATGTGACGGGGTGATCAAGATTACCTGCCTTATTTACTAAGGATGTCACTCCTCAATCTATAAATAGAACCCTGCATGGGGCAATTTCTGGAGCTATTATGTAACAAAATTAAACGAACACTTCACTCACCGTTCATCATTGACCACTATAGATTACCCTTGCTCTTCTCTATCGATGGTATAGAGTAATGAAACACATTGCAATGATTTTAAAATCATGATGCACGTTGTGGTGTAACAACACGCCCCGAAGGTGGTGTAACTACACTATATAAATATATGTAACCATGTATCATAAATCCAGTGTAGCAACGTACCCCCAATATGGGTTAACAAATAACATAATATTGAAGATTTAGTCATAATCTAGATGGTAACAACTTGCGACCACCGTACTCAAGATATGACAACTTTCTCTGGACTTGTGAAGTTCTCTCCTCATAGCTTCCCCCTACAGCCTTGGTGGACAACTAACTCTCACACAGCTCCCAAATCTGGCCTCTATAACCTGCAGACATTGTCGTAGCTCTCAACTTTCACCTCTGTGGCTTACGAATGTTATTGCAACTCACCAGCACAATCTATGTGACTAACTACGACCTATGTGACTCATAGCTCACACAGCTCCTAATGCTGATCTCTATAGCCTACAGACATTATTGTAATTCACTACCATGGCCTATATGACCAAGTAAGATTATGACCTACAGGCTTTATTACAGTTCACCATCATGATTTTTGTGACCAACTATGAACTTCGTGGATCGCAGCTTATGCAACTCCTAACTTTAGCCTTTTTGGAATACATATGTTATTACAAATCCAAACTTCAGACTTTATAGCTAACAAATACTATTGCAACTCGAAACCACAATCTATGTGACCAATTGTAGCCTACATGGCGTACAACTCAGGCATCTCCCAACTCCAACACCTATGGCCTACATACATTTTTGCAACTCACCACTACTGCCTTTGTGTCCAACTACAATCTACACGACCCACAAGTCACGTAGCTCCCATATGTGGCTCCTATGGCTTACAAATATTATTGAAACTCACCACTACAACATATATGATCAGCTATGACCTAAGTGACTCAAGGCCAAATCTGACCTCTGTGGCCTACGAACATTATTATAGCTCACCAATATGACTTACGTGGCTCATAGTTCACGGTGCTCCAAACTCTGACATCTATGGCCAACAACGTTAATGCAACTTCTTAATACGACTGACATGGCCAGCTGTAGTCATTTCAGCTCTCTGTGGCCAATCATTTCTATCGCAACAACACTACAATTTATGAGACTAACTATAGCCTATGTAGCTAACAACTCATGCAGCTTTCAACTACGACCTATTTAACAAACTATGACCTGTGTGGCTCGCAGCTTATGCGGCTCCTAACTCTATGTCTATGGTCTACGAACATGAATCCAACTCCTTACTACTACGGCCTACTTGGTTTTGCTACTATCATTACAACCCTCCATTATGGCCTTTGTGGTCAACCAACGCTATCGCATGCCACTACTACCTATGTTACCAAATATGACCTATCTGACTCATAGCTCACGCAGCTTCCAACTAGAGCTTTCGTGGCTTATCGCTTATAAAACTCACCACTACGACCATGATGGTTAACTATCGCTTTTACAACTCTCCAATATGGCCTTGTGGCTAACCTATGCTCTTGAAACAACCAATAACAACCTATATGACCAACCACTACTACGACTTTGAACTTTGATCTCTACGACAAACTAAAACAATTACAACCACCAAGAACAATATTCGTTGTAGCCCAATCACGACTATTAAAGCCGGATCACTATTGTACTTTTATAATTTCATCTTCCATATTTCGAAAAAAGACCGAACCTGTTTACTTACAGCTACATAGTGAATTACTTTGACAGATCTTACAATCTGATGTCGATTGTCGAATAACACCACATTACAGGCAAATAATTTTGTGTATGTCGTGAGCTTGAAAAAATTTTGATGGGTAGTCGAAATCATAACTCATGCAGAATAGGAGAAGAGAGAGTTATGAGAAATTTTTAATTAACATTTCAATTGTTTTATTCTTACAATTTAAAAAATTAATCATTTTGTTTTTCATTATTATAATAATAATAATTATAATATTTAAATGCCTTCTCAAACCAAATATAAAAGCAACAAATTAATTTGATATAAATCACATGTTATTGTTAGAATAAAATAAAAAAAAAATAATATGCTATTTTAAATAAAATTATATGTAAGTCAAAATTATAAATGTCGTTGGAGGAGAAACCAACCCTAATTCTATGATTGTTTGACGACTAGAAATTTGTCTTTTAGTTTAGGTTAGGGTTGTGAGTGATTCAAGCCAGCTCGTGAACTAGTTTTGCTTGGCTCGATAATTGGCTCCCGAAGTAAGCTTGATGAGTTAATAAGCTAAGGTCAAGCTCATTCGGACTCGACTTGGTAGCTGGTGAGACAACTTGTTTAAAAAATACATTAAAATAAAATATATTCAAAATATATTAAATTTTAAGTTTCTACACGTAATTTCTTGAAAATATTTTAAAAACTTTTTTTAATATTTTATATTAAATAATTTCTTATTATTTTTTTAATTATTTCTTCTATTTTTAATTTTATTTTAGCACTATCTAATATTATTCTCCCTTTGTTATATTAAATAAATCACATACATTTAAGCTCGATTTGAACTTGATAAAATTAAAAAAAGCTCAAATTTAAATTAAAAATGACTCGAAGTCTTGGCTTATTTACACCTCTAATTTTTCTAAAAAATACTTCGGGTTTGGATTGTCAACCACCAAACGCCAGATCACCCACCGGTAATTTTTATGATAATGTGACATCCGATAACTAATTGTTATTAGATAAAGCACGTGATACTAAATTACATAAAGGATTTAAAAAAAAAAATTATTTATATCTTAATAAATTTAATTACTGAAAAGTATTAAATCTTAATTCCGGCTTATAGATGTATCTAATTCAAACTTAAATTTTATAATTATTCAACCTTAGTTAACTTGTACTTTCTGTTAATTTATATAATATTTAAACTAGAGGTTAATAAAATCTAACAAAATTAAGACCCTGTTTTAGTTGCCTATAAGATATCATACTGATATGTCATCAACAAAATCTCATCATCTGACATGAATCTTGAGGCATGATATTGTCTCGAGACAATATTTTAAGCAAAAAATGTTGTATCTTGATAAAAAGTCATCCAGAACATCGATTTCAACAAAACTATAGTCGAACTGACCGGCTTGACGAGACAGACTGAATGATATCAAAATTGGTCAAATCCAAGTCAAATGAAGCTCAAATCAAGTCATTAAATCACTCTTGAAAGTTTTTCAAACATATTTAGAAGGTTGAACTAATGTTGAAGCTAGCAAACCTATAGTCGAATCGAGAGTCTCGACAAGACGAATCCAACGAGCCTAAAATTGCTCAATTCTGATGACATTAAAGCACTCAAATGTCCATCAAACGTCGTCTAATTAAGGGAAGTTTTCCAAAAAGTCCGATCAAATTAGTTAATATTCCTGCATTAATTGCATCCAGAACACTATAAATAGTGTCCCACCCCTCTCATGAAAGGAAGCTCATGTCTTGAGAGAGAACTTGAGGCTTTGAGAATGAGCTGAAGTCCAACTCCTTCCTTACCATCGTCAATCGTCGCCAGCAGTCGTAGACCACCGCTGATCGTCCTTGATCATCGCCGACCATCATCGACCACCCACGACTGTCTTCAACATCTGTTGATTGTCGACGGCCACCGTCGACCGCTGTAGTTAACTACAAACCACTGTCGATGACCACCAATCATCATCAACCACCACCAACCAAACACTGTCAATCAACATTGTAACTTGGAAAATCTAGTAACCCTTTCTCTTCTGTGGGACAAGGGGTTTCCGTATTCATCAATCTATAATGAATTTTTACAACTGGGTCAGGCTCCGCGATTACTTTTCTTTACGAGTTTTTCCACGTAGAAACTTTTGGTCTCATTACTGGTTGTTTTCTTTCACCTGAGTGTGTGTTTTGAATTCTTGTGCAGCTAAGACAAATATCCATTTACTCTACAACCACAAGTTTTCTAGCACGCTTCAGTTTGGTGTCGGCTGTGAGAAACGAAGCATTGTTTGAGATTGTCTTCAACTCTGAGACGGTGATCCCCTACTTCATTTTTCAATGATGTATATCATCCAACTAGCAAAGGAATTTTCTTTATAACTTGAAGATCATCTTTGAAGCATTCTTCGATGTGGGGGGCAACCTTCACCGTTGTCTTGAAAAGTCGTTCACGTCAACGTCCCGGGCACGATTGCAGTGGGGTTGTCTTCTTGCATCCTATTCAAACAAAAAATATTTCATAACTTTTTCTAGGCTGAGGGACAACATTCATTGCAGTCTCGAAAGGTCGTTCATGTTAACGTCTCAGGCACGACTATGATGGGAAAGTCATCCCATATTTTATTCAGATTACAAGTCTATGAGAATAGCTCTTGTATTGGGGGACAATCTTCACCGCAAATAACACTTCCTCAATGCCCCTCATTATACTAGAGTTCTTCTTCAACTAGATCAAGAAGTTGTTCTCTTCAAGGCCGGATACCTTTGTTATTTTACAAGCTCGCATGGAAAACACCCCCCACTAGGGGGCAAAAGATTCAGAAGCAGCAATTAACGAGTTTTCAAACATTATTCTTGAGTATGACTGCAACCATATTTTTAAGAAACTATACGATTCATTTCAATCTACGCCATAGTATCTAGAAACACAAAGCATCTCTGACACCTTATTCTAGGCTTACTTGATCCCAAGGTGACTCGATTTGATCTCTTCCATTACAAGCTACAGTCGTCAAATAAAAGCTTTGATATACAACTTTGGATAGGTTAAAAATCTTTGGCGGATTTTCTTCAACCTTTTCTATAAAATACTACGATCGTCAAGCAAAAGCTTCGACCAAAAACCTAGGATATGTCAACCATCCTTAGTGGATTTCATATAACTTTTTCTATTACGGGTTAATACCGTCAAGCATCTTCGGTTATACAACTCAGAATTGGTCTTACATCCTTATTGGATTCTTTTTTCAACCATGCCCTTGAAAGTTAAGCCCAGGAGGGAAGACTTGATGGGAAGCTACGGTGCTCAAAGAAGTCAAGCTCAGAACGCAAGACCCGATGAGAAGCTATCATGCTGCTGGAAGACGAGCCCAAGAGGCAATTTTTAATGGGAAGCTAGTTGTGGGCAGGGTTCTCACTAGAAAGACTCCAAGAGA
This sequence comes from Phalaenopsis equestris, assembly GCF_001263595.1. Lineage (NCBI taxonomy): Eukaryota > Viridiplantae > Streptophyta > Magnoliopsida > Asparagales > Orchidaceae > Phalaenopsis > Phalaenopsis equestris. Next base: position 342,555 of record NW_018165520.1, read on the forward strand.
GCAAGTGGTTGATAAGGTCTTCAGTGAAAGACCTCAAAAGGCTACAAGCCTCAAAATGCTACAAGCCTTAGAATCCACATGTACATAAAAGACATCAGAAGACTACGAGCCTCATAAGAATTTCGTATGATTAAGAGGTCACAACAGCCTCAGAAATAACACCATAAATGCATAAAGAAATACATTATCAAGAACTAAAAATATCACATCAGATGATTAAAAAGACTATAAAGATCAACAAGAATAGTACAAAGGATACAAGAGATATCGCCACTACAGAAGCATGAAATCTCCCCTCAAAGTGCAGCGGGAAAATTCTAGCATTTCTTCATCTCCACCGAAATACACAACAATAACAATCAAGATGATCTCGAGTCACCCACGAGCAAGAATGGAGATAACTGTCTTCATCTCATTGAGGCAAAAGAAGATCTCGATGGTCACCTGCTATGCAGGATGGGTACGACTTTACTGTTGGCCGCAACAAGAAAGAAGATCTCATTGATTGCCTGCTATGCAGGATACATATGACTTTCCTCTTCATTGCAACACAAAAGAAGATTTAGTTGCTTGGCTGCTATGCATGACAGCGATGACTTTCATCTTTGCCGCAACGTAAAAGAAGATCTTGTTGCTTGCCTGCCACACATGACGGGGACGACTTTCATCTTTGCCACAATGTGAAAGAAGAACTCGTTGCTTGTCTGCTACGTAAAACGGGGACACCCTTCCTCTTCATTGCAACGTAAAAGAAGATCATGTTGCTTGTCTGCTACGTATGACGGGGACAACTTTCCTCTTCGCTGCAAGGTTAAAGAAGATCTCGTTGCTTGCCTGCTACCCATGACGAGGACAACTTTCTTCTTCGTCACAACAAGAAAGAAGATTTTGTTGCTTGTTTTATATGCAGGACGGGGACAATTTTTTTCTTTGTTGCAATGTGAAATAAGATCTCGTTGCCTATCTGCTACCCAGGACGGGAAAAACTTTTCTCTGCACCGTAATGTGAAAGAAAATATCATTGCTTGCCTACTACACAGGACGTGGATGACTTTTCTCTTCGCTAAAACACAAAAGAAGATCTCATTGCTTGTCTATTACGCAAGATGGGGACAACTTTCCTCTTCATCATAATGTGAAAGAAGATCCTATTGCTTGTCCATTCCGCAAGATGAGGACAAATTTCTTCTTCACCACAATATGAAAGAAGATCCCATTGGTTGTCTACTACGCACGACGTAGACGACTTTTTTTTGCACTACAACACGAAATTGTTTGCATGCACACAGGACAGGGACAACTTTCCTCTTTGAGGAAACTCTCCGCCGCAACTCTTTACGTTAACCCACCCTTCGTTGCAACTCTTCACTACAACGCATGACGACATTCTTCTTCGGGAAAATCTCGCTAGTATAAGACTCCTCTCCACTCTTTTCCTCTCTTTCTCCTTCTCCTTCTCCTCACTAGTGATTCTTTCCCTCATCAATGACCTCTATTTATAAGTTTTACAGAAGGCATAACATTAATTCTTTTGTTGTTTTGGCCTTCCACCTTCTAACCATTGACCTTCCACTTTCCGACTTTTGGCTTTTCAACTTCCAACTTTTGATACTTCAACTTCTAAATTTATTTAAATTATTATTATTATTATTATTATTATAT
>NW_018165520.1:344237-355095 GCF_001263595.1 Phalaenopsis equestris
TATATATATATATATATATATATACATACACACATACATACATATATATATATATTGAAATCCACAATTCTGTAAACATTTAGCATTTTACATTCGATCCTATGACCTTCCACATTCCAACTTTTAGCTTTTTACCTTATAAATCATTAATAATAATAGTAATATGTACACACACGCACACACACACACATACATATATACATGATAAAACTAAAAGATTGCAGATTTTGATATTTTCGAACGACCAAAATGGTCTCGCCTGAAAATAGGGGGCAACTCATACGTCATCAACAAATTCTCATCATCCGGCACGAATCTTGAGGCATGCCACGAATCTCGAGATAATATTTTGAGCATCTTGTTAAAAATTTGCCCGGACCATCAATTTCAACAAGCTTATAGTTAAACTGATCGACTTGACAAGACAAACCGTGATATCAAAATTGGTTCAATCCAAGTCAAATCAAGCTCAGATCAAATCATTAAACCACACTTGAAAGTTTTTCTGACATATTTAGAAGGTTGAATGAATGTTGAAGCTAGAAATATTATGGTCGAATCGAGCGCCTCGACAGAACGAGTCCAACGAGCCCAAGATTGCTCAATTCCGACAATGTTAAGACACTCAAATGTCCATCGAACGCTGTTTGATTGAGGGAAGCTTTCTGGACCGTTTGATTAAAGTAGTTCATATTGCGACATTAATTGCACCTAAAACACTAAAAATAGAGTCTCACCCCTCTCCTGAGAGGGAGCCCGAGCCTTGAGAGAGAACTTGAGGTTTTTAGAAGGAGGTGAAGTCCAACACCATACTTACCATCTTCGATTGTCACCGACAGCCTTCGATCGCAGCCGATAGTCGTCAACAACAGCGATCGACCATCGGCGACCGTCATTGACCACTGACGGTCGTCGTCAACACCGGTCGATCGTTGTCGACTATCGTCAACAATCAACAACTAACGTCAATCACCACCAATTGTCGTCAACAACAATCAACCAGAAGCCTTCAACTACATTGTAACTAGAAAAATCTAGTAACTCTTTCACATCTGTGGGACAAGAGGTTATTGTAATCACGAACATATAGTGGATTCTTACAACTGGGTCAGACCCCGTAGTTTTTTCTCTTTTCAGTTTTTTCCATGTAAAAACTTATAGTGTCATTACTAGTTATTTTTTTTTTCACCTGACTATGTGTGTTGAATTCTCATGCAACGCTAAGACAATATTTTATTACTCTACCGTTGTGAACTATACGGCACGCATCCAATACAATTAATTAAATACATAAGATAAAATAAGAATGTAGGAGATAGGATGAATATTCTTACAATACAACTCTTATTACTTCTATCATCTTTCTTTTTTTTCTGGGAAAAAAATTTATGAATAATATTTATAAAAATACACTGTCTATGGTATTTTGCTATTTTTCTCATTCGGATTTCACGTGATAAATTCTATCTTTTAATATAAATAAATTACGATATAATATACTAAATTTAGAGTAAAAAAATAATTAAATAATTGCATAACACATAAAAAAATTACTTATTATTTACTTATTAAGGCAGGGAGTCAGAATCTCGTGGCTCAATTTAAATCTCAAGTGCATCTGACACTTTCGAGGAGCATAGTTCTACAAGCTATTAAGGAATATTCTCGCTGCTTGTGATTCTTGCCGTGCATTCTCTGCCGCAACCGAGTGCAAGTCAGTTTTTTTTATAAAAATTATTTCACTAACTATTAATTTTGCCGAAAATATTTGCGTACGTATGTAAAACTGTCTACATCGTGAGATTATTCAGAAGGCATAAGAGGGTTATATTCGTGTTATACTCCCTTTTAACTTTTCTGTAACCTACAAATAAGTTTCGCGCTTCTGTAGTTCCGGTAGTTACAGGTAAGTTACAGGGAGGTTACAGGAGGGTATAAAGCGGATATAACCCGTTTGCATGCTCTGAATAACCCCCGACGTACGCAGAGCTGCGCAAATATTTTCCTAATTTTGCACATATTATTTCATTTCACTTCATGGTATCTTAGATGTAATTATGAATTATTATTTTATAGTTGATATCTTAATATTAACATATTCTAATAATAAAAATGTTAATAATTCTAATTATGAATTATTATTTTATAGTTGATTTGCAGTTAATTAGGATTGTATGATTGATTACATATGCAAGCAGGACTGGTGCCATGAAATCTTCATTGCCTCCTTGTAAGAAAGCACCTAGCAAAAGTATCATTAGCCTTGATGATGCTTGTGAGGATGATGATGCATCATATCACAATTGGGTGGTAATTACCTAATCATTTTCTTATATATATTTAATATTAATATATATAAATAAATATTATTTATTTTGCAGAAGAAGTATCCGTCAGCATTAGCATTGTTTGACCAAATAATAAAGTATGCTAATGAGAAGAAGATTGCCATGTTCATGGACTACGATGGAACTCTTTCGCCTATTGTGGACAATCCTGATCATGCGTTTATGTCCAGTGCAGTAAGTAATACAATTGCTCATTTAGAAAAGAAAAGTTGTTAGTTGTTATGACTTATTATTGATATTGATTTTTGTCAATATTGTTTGGTTTCCAGATGCGCGCTGCTGTTAAAAATATTGCTAACATTTTTCCCACTGCCATTATTAGTGGGCGAAGTCGTCATAAGGTACTTATTATCAATTTTTTTAGGAGCTAATTGTTTTCTCTCAAATTCAGATTTTTATTTTATCCATCTTAAAATATCACTTCACCTTTCATTGCCTTATCTCCCCCCACTTTGGATCTTGGGGGGCAGATAGCTTCACTTTAAGAAAGAGATTGATTATGACCCTACTTAGAATGTACCTCTACTTGTGGAGGACTAAATTTTTTCAATATCTTAATAATTTTTATTTATGTCGGGAATCTTAGGTTTACGAATTTGTTGGGTTACAAGAAGTTTACTATGCTGGTAGCCATGGTATGGACATAGGTGCCCCAGTCAACTATTATGATGAAAATCACAATTGTGTTTTTCGTCCTCATAAGCAGGTGATAAAGCATATCATTTTATCCCACTTTTTTTTTTATTTTCTTAAAATGAAATGTGATTTTTTTTGGCATCACTTTTGCTTCATATATCTTTTTTTATTTTTTTATTTTTAAAAAATATATTTAGTTGATGTAAATTAGGTTTATCTTTTCTTTTTAATGAATAAAACAAGTTATTTTTAAAAATATTTAAAATAGTTAATGATGTTTTGCATATTTTTAAAAATAATTACAAAAGATAAATATGTTTTAATTGAATTCAAAAAAGAAAAATATAAGATAAAAAATATATATATATATTATAAGAGGAATGTTAAGAAAGAAAAGGAATAACTTTAAAAAACTCATTTTTATTTCACTATTTTTCTTCTTAAATCTTTTCGAAACAAAACTCGAACACAACACACATATTTCTACTTTCCAATTTGGGATGTAAACATTATATCTCAATTACTTATTGCAGGGACATGATGCACATTTGTTTCAACCTGCAAGCGAGTTTTCAACGATGATCGATGAGGTATCATTTATATCTTCAAGTGATACTTGGTTCCTTTTTCCCGTCGAATTTCAGTGCTAACCACTTTCCTTTCCAGCAGGTTTTCAAATCCCTCGTCGAGAAGACAAAGGATATTAAAGGCTCAAAAGTTGAGAATAATAAGTTCTGCCTTTCTGTGCATTACAGACAAGTGGACGAGAACGTATTATCCTAAATACTTGACAAATTTACAGTTTTATTTATATTTCATTGCACAAATATTGACAAGCCATTTCTTCCTCCTTCGGCATGTAGAGTTGGAACGTGATTGCTGAGCGTGTCCAAGACATCCTCAACAACTATCCTCTTTTGAAACTAACTTACGGGAAGAAGGTAAGTAAGATGCTTAGAAAGAGTTTTTTAGTTCAGTATTTACATGTGTTTAGGGCTGTCAAAAAAGCTCGTTGGTCGCGAACAGTTCGTGTTCGGTTCATCAATTAGTTCGTGTTTGATTCGTTCGATAAGTAAACGAGACGAACGCGAACAAATTTTTTTCGTTCGGTAAGTTAAACGAACCAAACACAAGAGTGATGCGTTCGTTCGTGCTCGAATCGTTATTGTTTGAAATATAAAATAATTTAAAATAATTATATATAAAAATTTATAATATTTAAAAAAATGTATAAATTAATAATAACAATATATTAGTAATATACTAATATAGATATTATATATTTATATAATATAATTTATATAATTAATATAATATATTATTTATATATATTAATATTAGCGATGTCAAACTAGGGGATGTCAAACTGGCTCATCGTTCACCAACAGTTCGTGTTCGGCTCGTGTTCGACTCGTTCATTAAAAAACGAACACAAACAGTGACTTCACGAACAATTTCGAACACGAGCTTATTTCAAACAAACTAAATTTCAAACAAACCGAACACGAACACAAGCTCTATTCGTTCCTGTTCGGTTCGTTCACACCCCTACCTGTGTTTATATTTTTAACGAAATACTAACGGTACAAATTGCATAAAGCTAAGAAATTTTAATCATTTTCTTAACTGGTGCTGATGGTGCAGGTTTTAGAAATCCGCCCGAAAATTAACTGGAATAAAGGGACTGCTGTCGAGTTCCTGCTTGAATCTTTAGGACTGAATGACCAAAAAACCATGCTGCCTATATATATTGGAGATGATCTTACTGATGAGGATGCATTCAAGGTAAATAGAACTTAGGGGGTGTTTGGTAGCAAGGATTTAACAAGATTTACGTATTTATTCACCAAGGAGGAGATTTATCATATATATGCTTCTAATTTTATTTGTTAAATATTATTTGAGATAAAATTCAGACTCAAGATCATGTTCTTCATTTAAATACATTCCATTCCATTCCCATGATTTTTAATATATAATAACAAAACTTTATTTTTTATATTTATATCACCCAAATCATTCATATCACATCAAAAATACGTCTTTTTCGAGTTCTAAAAAATGAAATGACTTTAGATTTTAAATACGAAAATACATAAGAATAAGGGGTATGCATGTAAATCTTCCAGAGTTATTACATGTACCAACAATCTTGATGAAGTTATTCTAATGGATGATTCTATAGTTTTGCATTTAAAGCTATCAAAGTCGAAGTAGATGCGTAAAATACATTTGCAGGTCTTAAGAGAGAAGAACTGGGGCTATGGCATTTTGGTTTCATCTGTCCCTTAAAAAACCAGTGCCCATTTCTCACTCAAAGACCCATCAGAGGTAAACGTAAACGTTCAGCATTTCATCCTTGCATTGTCATTTAATGATTTATATGCTAATTTAATTGACATTTGTCTTTAAAAATTTTGCATTTGTAGGTCTTGGTGTTTCTCACTTCTCTTGTGAAGTGGAAGAGGTCTCAAATGGCAGTACATTGATCTCAGTGATCTTTTTCCAATACTTCTAGCGTCCAGCAAACCGAATAAGGAACTATATATGATTCTTAAGCTTAAATTAGATCTTTTTTTTGGGCCAAGCTTTGAAAAATTTGCTTATTATAAGAACTGATTGTATATGAAAATAACTTGATCTACTTGACTGCACATTCAAAGGTTTCACCTAATATAACTTTCCTTGTGATTTATACTTTTTTTTGTTACTGTTGAATTTTCTAATATAGTTTCTGAAGTATAGAGCATTGGAGTAGAAAGTTAACAGTAACATAAGTATGTATGTTTGACCGAATATTCAACGACTTTGAGACTCAGTCTGAGGTGTGGGAATCCCCCAATCGCTGAAATTTCTCATGACCAATATCATAGCCGTTATTACCAACTCACTCTCCATGGACAACTACCCGGTTTGGAGATTCCAGATCCTCATAATCGTGAAGGCCAATGGTTTTCCAGGCTTCCTTGATGGATCAACTCAGCAGCCATCTCCTATCATCACCAATGTATATAGTATATCTCTACCCAATCTCGATTATTCCCTCTGGACGCTGGTTGATCAGAACCTTGCCACATCCATCCCCTCATCTATCTCTACCACCATCCTCCCATATGTGCTAAGCTGTGATAGTTGCTCCGAAATTTGGCATACAATGGAAAAAAGGCTGCAAGCTACCGATCGATCACGGGTAATCAGCTGAAAAACGAACTCCATAATGTATTCATGAAAAACCTAGCAATGACACAGTACTAAACTCATTTCAAAATGCTGGATGAAAACATGCCAGTAGCCATCACCTCAATCGACACCTAAGATATCATCCTATACACCCTCAAAGGTCTGCCCGCAGCCTATCAAGTCTTCAAGATAGTCATTAGAACACAATTTAATTTGATTGCCCGAGAGGATCTATGTTCTCTTCTCTTCAAGGAAGAAATCAATCTCGCCAATGACAATTCAACCTTTCCCATAGCTGATCCTCACCTAGCTCTTTACACAAATAAAGGCAAGAGTATGTATAACTCCGACAAAGGCCGGATCAACTGTGGCAATCAGGGATACAAAGGTGTTGGAGATACCACAATCAAATACTCGAACCCCAATCCAAACAGAGGAACTAGCATAATTCACTGTTAAATCTACAACAATTACAGACACGTAACTCAGAATGCTGACATAGACATAACGTCAACTATCAACCAACCAGTCCTCCACCAACTACTACTCTTCTTACATCCTCCACTACTCTCGATTGGTATCCAGAAGCCAACGAAACAAACCACTTGAGAACATATTTATATCAAATTCAAGCAGTCAACCCCTGTCATGGTTAATATCAAAATCATGCCGGCAACGGAGAAACACTCCCCATTCAGTATTCTGGACACGATCACTTACCAACACCTTCTTGTAAGCCTATCCTCTCCAAACATTTTCATTCGCCTCAACTATCTCTAACTTAATTTCTATCTACCAACTTGCCGCTGAAAATAATTGTCTCATAATCTTTAACATTGTCGGTTATCAAATAAAGGACCGAATCGAACAACAGATACTTCTTCAAGGCCATTGCCGCAATGGGTTGAATCCACTTCCAGAGACTCAAGAAGCTTGTCTCCACCACAACCTATAAAAACTCAAACAATCAACGTTTGGAACATTCTAGTAACCAAACTCTTGCAATCATAGCAAACCAACAACCAGATCTCTTAAATTATAGCTCTTTTCCTTTTTACGAGTCATATACCACTGTTAAATGTCATTATTTATCTTCTTCTTCTAGTTATACTCAAAGTAATCAACTAGAACCGATACATTCATATAACTGAGGACCATCCCTAACAGCATCTATTCAAGAGTCTAATTACCACGTTCTATTTGATGATGATTCAACTCACTTTTCATGGCTTTACTCAATCGATCACAAATCTGAAGTTCTGTCTAACATCATCAAATTGAAACAGCTAGTTGAACTTCAACTCAATAAGAAGATTAAAACTCTAAGAACCAACAGAGGTGGAGAGCATAAATCTTGCAATTCAGCGATGTCCTACTTAATAACAACATCATTCATCAAACAACCTGTCCACATACTCCAGAACATAATGGAATTGCCAAACACAAACACCGCAACATACTTGAGACAACTCTAGCTCTTAGTCGAATCTAATCTTCTACCCTCATTATGGTTTGAAATAGCAGTCACCACTGTTTATCACATCAATCGGTTGCCATCACAAAACACATCCAACCTATCACCATATCAACTGCTTCATGGACATCCACCCCATTAGAGTCACTAAAAATATTTTGAATGTGAGTGCTTTTCTTAGCTGCTCGTACCCCTCTAAACAAAACAAGATCTAACAACGGTCGAAGTCATGAGGTTTCCTGGGATATCCTTAACACATTAACGGCTGCAAGGGTTTCAATCCTGCCACAGGTAAAATAACCCTCTCAACATGCTATATTTAATGAAAAATCCTTCAATACAACCAACTTGTCACTACACCACAACCACCCAAACTCCCAACCATACCTCCATTTATGCTTCTACCTACTACCAGTTTCTCTACATCACAGCAGCCTTCCAAAATTACCTTCCCTCAACCATCTTCAATTCCACAACCTACATCAGCCGTAAAATAGTCGTCCTCCCCTGCATATACCACCCGTTATAAATCAGGTTCCCTTCTAGCCAAATGCACATTTGACCTCATACATCATACGACCAAAGCTGCAGAACCCTCCAACTATAAGCAGACGACATGTTCCCTTCAATGGCAACAAGTTATGGATGAGCAAATTTCAGCACTTCATTCTCAACAAAACTGAGAAATTAGTTGCTCCTCCAACCAACCATCCGATCCTTAACTGCAAATGGACATTTCACATCAACAGGAAAGCTGATGGCGCCATGGCAAGATACAAGGCGTGCTTATAGCTCAAGGCTTTCAACAAGAATATGACTTAAAAGTACACTGAAACTTTCAGTCCAGTCTCTAAGTTTCCCACCATTCACACCTTAATAAATTGTAGCTCTTCATAACAAATATAATATAACACTTCCATTAAAGAAAGGGAAAAAAATATAAATTTACACATTGTACCTACTCTATAAACAGAGATCATTTTATGAGAAAGGGAAAATCGATAAGAATGATTATTGTTCATTACTATGTACTTCTCTCTCTCTCTCGTCTTATGCTCTACTCCTTAGATGTGATCCATGATTCAACATATACAAAAATAAAATGGCATCTATGTAAAAATTGGAGCTTCGGTGTTAGATATGTAAATACATAGGAATTAAGTGGTATGTATGTAATTGCCCCATTGATAAAATAAGAACTCACAAGGATGATACTTGGAGAAATCCTCCTATTCTGTGGCATGTAATTGTTTACCTGTAAAATGTCATAGCTTTATTCATGACTTCCACATGAGATAAAACTTGTGTTTTTTTTTTTTTTTTCTGGAAGGATGAGTGGAGAGGTAATCCTTGAGAGAAGAATCAATAGTAATTTGCCCCAGGTTCTCAATGACTTGAGGAGCTACACGAGGATCAAATTCGACCAACGCTGCAAGCAATATAACTATTCCAAATTACTTTTTTCCATAAATTTTAAATTCAGCCACAACACAATGTCATATGGCAGCTTAAAAATGGCACTCGCTACCAAAATTAAAAAGTATGCTTAACAATAATAATAAATAATAACTCCAACCAAATACTAATGAACATCAACAAGGTACTCCACTGTATTCTAAACAAAAGTAAGCCAACTTTCATCAAGATATATTCTTAAAATACCAACAAATTCTTAAATTGACAAGTCATGAAAGAACAAGCTGAAATTGTGTAAAGATTAGTCTTCCATCAACACATTGAGATTCTTGTTGTCCAGTTGCATGAAAGGAATATCACCTTGGCACAATTGATAAGATCATTACAAACAACCATCATATTACCAACAATAGAGCCACACAATCCAAATCTCAACACAGTTGATAAATTTAAGTCCACCAACACAAATAAATAATCTATACATAAAGAAAATAGTGCAAGTCTAGATTTTCACTACGAGAAAAATAGCATATACTAGCAGAATAATCGATGACTTTTCTTTAGTTGAAAATATCGAGTTAAATTCCTTTATATGCATGAAACATAATTTCTGAAAGCTTTCTAACTCCTAAAGACTTAGCTATCTAGTAAAGATCCTTTCCAACAAAGTTTGAAGATAAACTAAGTTTATTTCAATCGGTTTAATGTAAACTTTAAACCAACGGTCACAAGTCATCGTAAAACAATGACATCGATTTTTTATATTAAAAACTAACGGTCATATCATAGTAACTGACAGCTAAATCCATCAATTATTAAGTAATTAAGAACTGAAGGTGCTTGTAGAGTAGGTATGCAGTCGAAAAGTCTTTAGATAGTGCACCGACATGAAAATTCTCTCATTTCCTCTCCTCTAGCTCTCGCGAACGTCGAACCCACCCCTTTCCTTCGATTTTCTGCTATACGGTTCACCAAATCGTAATATCTTACAATCAAATCGAGGTAATCTAGATTCAATCCTTAATTTAAGTTTTTATATAGATTGAACCGTAGTTTTTATGCATTTTCAATTTATGTGATTTAAGAATATATGAAATTTTTGTTTTCGTTTATTTTTTCTCTTTTTTTTATTTTAAAAGGAGTCGTCAGCTTGTCAATCGTTGTATACTTCCCCCATTCGAATAAATCTCCCTCCCGAACCATATGTATGATTTGAGGAGGAGAGGAACCGAATAAGAAGGGACATACGACAAAGTCACAAACAAGAGAAAAAGTAAAATGTGGAGAGTCTACGTGCGATAAACCTCGCAAGGATATGTTAAGAATGTTCGCCCAAACAAGATCGGGCGGATGCACCTTAAACCAATATCCACGAAAGAAGTATCTACATAGACTACTCATAACCAGAGAGTCAGGTGTATGTACATGTTCTGGGGTCAAGAGCACTCCCAGAGGAACGTGTTCCTACTGGTTAATTACATCTTGGGGGATACCCAAGAATACTCTAGATAAAAGGAGTTTCGCTTCATATTATCATAAATCTGGGGTATAAGAAATCAAATGAAGGTTATTCCGCGTGGGAACAGTCCCAATGCTTTAAAGCTCACGCTAAGTAATCGAGCAGAGAGTGAGTCTCTCACATCCCGAAATAGGTAGCGGCTCATTGGCACATGGGGCCCACGAAATAACATAAATCATCTTGACGGGGATATCCCAATACGTCAAAGCACGTCCGGGCCAAAGGGCAGAGGACAAATTGTCATATCCCAAATGGGCGGCAGCTCATCGGCATCGGGCCGTCAAG
>NW_018165520.1:358409-358811 GCF_001263595.1 Phalaenopsis equestris
TCACAATGCTCTGTTTGGCGGCATCCTCAAAAGAAAGCCTCCCCTGGTAGTCAAGGTGACATCCCAAGAGAATGCTAAAGGAAACTCCAACCATACCAGATAAATTAGACAGGGTACGGTCGAGGGGGTAGATAGCCAGTCGAAACCGGTCAATTACAAAAATAGGTTCAGAGGTCATAAAGACATAACCTATAAAATAAGTTCAGAGGCCATGAAGGCATAACCTATGAATGAGTTCAGAGGCCACAGAGGCATAACTCAAGCTAGTGGTTCAGCGGCCGCAGAGGCATAACCACGAAAATAGGTTCAGAGGTCACAAAGACATAACCTAGAAAATAGGTTCAGAGGCCACAGAGGCATAACCTATGAATGAGTTCAGAGGCCACAGAGGCATAACTCAAG
>NW_018165520.1:370328-381146 GCF_001263595.1 Phalaenopsis equestris
TAACAATAATAAAAATATTATTATTATTATTATTATTATCTCTCCGTCTCCTTTTTTTTTGCTGAACACTTCATCGTAGCGAAATGAAATTCTCCCCTAGGTAAATTCGACGTTCCGGACGCGACCGCACTGTCCGTTTCATCGTTCGGGATCGTTCAGACCACCTTTTTAGCTATTTGGGTCAAAACGATAATTTGCGCATTTTTAGCCCGCACACGAAGAGTTAACGACATGGACGTCTTCCTTAGGTAATATAGACGTCTCAGACACACATAACATCAAAAATTGATGCCAACAATTTTAATATTAATGTTTGTAAAATCCAACAATAAGGAGATGTTTTTGAACTTCCAAACCGATGTACTTATGTGTGCTAGGATTAAACCATTGAGAATATGATAAATATATATATATATATATATATATATATATATATATATATATATATATATATATATAACGAAAAATAGTTGTGAATGAGTTGGTGTAACTATGTTGACAAATAATATTATAAATAAAATATTAATAAATATTCGCCGATTATCGTTATTCGACAATCCTAAGAGCCTAAGGCTGTTAACGTTTTGATTTTTACCTTAACTGTTTTTTATTTTAGATTTGGAAATCATTCCTTAACCTTTAATATTCAGATATATGTATAGAAGTTTTCAGAATCTCAAATATACTTGTATAGAAAACAAATGTACGAAATAGACTGATTCATCTCATCCTTATATTACACCAAAGTTGTATGAATAATTCAAGCTCTATTTAAAGAGCAGCGGTTTATATCATTTATGCAAAACCATGTATGATGCAATTTGTATCAACTTCGAAATGAATTTAAATTGATTATTTTTTGCCATGTTACAGGTTTGTTGCATACCTACATGCATATATATATATACATACATACATATATATATATACATACATACATATATATATATATACGTATATATATACATACATACATATATATATATACATACATACATATATATACATACATACATACATATATATACATACATACATACATATATATACATACATACATACATATATATACATACATACATACATATATATACATACATACATACATATATATACATACATACATACATATATATATATACATACATATATATACATATATACATACATATATATACATATATTTTATCATGACCTTTGATATTTGGTGAGAATTTAAAAATTGGATTAAAGAGCATGCTTGATTAGTATATCCCAATATTTTGGGTGCCCTATATATATAATCACCCCAAATGAAAAGCGATAATTACATTAAAGGTTTGAAAAATGTAGTGTGGTTTTATAATTCCTAGATCTTGGGTAGAAAGTCTTATAATGTGGTGGGGTTGAGAAAATTCATCCAGTATTCAGGTACCGCTATAATGCATGTACTTAGGGAGTTATTTATGAACATAAAGGAGTGCTAAAATGGGTGTCTATTAATTATGGGACCATTAACTAAAATGGGTGGGAGTTCATTACCTGAGGATGATGTAGACTCTAATGAATTTGGAGATCATGAAGGTGAAGGTTTGACTGATATGATTGCTTTAAGGGAGTCTATCACAGATGCTATTTATGGATGTTGATCTACCAAGTTATAAAAATAATAAGGTTATAGGTTGATATTCATATGTATTTAATTTTGGTTACTTTTAAAATACCTTAAACCGACATTGATTCTTTTGTTATTTTTGCTGTTAAACAAACATGACTTCCAGGATAACAGGTACGGACAGAGGGATTTTGTGTTATTGTGGACTACCGTCTCCGTTGCTACTGTCACGTAGGGAGCATAGCTTTGAGAGGCAGTTCTATGGTTGTGGGGGGGGGGGTTTTGTGTTTCAGCTCGTTGCGGTTTCTTCCAATGGGCTGATAGTCCCACATATTACACTACCAGTAGTCATGCCAGCAGTCATGTGAATCCGATGTTTTCTCAGGTTGACTATGCAGTTGAAGACCGACGTAGCCAGAGTCTTAAGTTAAATATTTTAATATTTTTTCTTATTGTTGTACTTGTATTTGTAATTTTTTTAGTTCTACTAGTACTCGTTAGGATGTGAGAACTGTATGATATCTTTTAGAATATCTCTGTCATTATCGTATGTTTCTGCACTATATATTTTTTTTTCTATCAATAAGCTGTTCTGAATAAGCTGCCCCCAAACAGTTTTATCAGACAGGGGCTTGCGCTAAACAATGAACTAATATCATTTAACCACCAATAAGCTAGTCTGAATAAACTGCCCCAAACAGCAAGCCATATTATTCTGATAATCTGCAGATTATCAGTTTATTAGAATAATCTGCTTATCAGCAGATTATAAATAATCCACAGCTGCGCCAAACAGACCCTTAATCTCTGCTAAAAATCCAATAAGAACGCTAGTGTGGGTCACCAAATAAATAGGCAAATTATGTAGACATGGCTGAATAAGAGTCACCCTCCCGGCCAAATACAGATGTCAATTTCCCACTCATTAATTATCGCCGTAGTGTTCTTTAGAAGTTCGGAAAAATCATTTTTGCATAACTTCCGCAAAGCTAACCTGATGCCCAAATACTCCATCTCTTCCACTCTATGGAATTGGAGATACCTCGATATTCTACTCTGTTTCAATCTAGGCGTCGGTTCCTGAACAACCACAATATTTTTCAATAATATTTCGCAATATAATAGCCTTTTGTATAGAAACCTTTGTAAGGAGTAGAATATCAGCCCCATAAAGCAAGTGTGACAGCAAAATAGCACCGTTAACAAATGGCACACCCAATTGCTCATTATCAAGAAAGGCGAGGGAGAAAAGCTCGGAGCAGAGAAAAAGAGATAGGCAAAAGTGGGCAGCCTTGCCGAAATCCACATTCCGCATTGATCCATTCCGTACGCTTACCATTAATCAATAGCGTGAATAATGGACAGCTAGTAACCCATTTGGAGAATCTCCTGGGTAAGCCCATTCCATTAAGAACATAGCGAAGAGTTGTCTTACTCATCCTATCATAAGCCTGTTCCATATCTGCCTTGATAGCCATGAGCCCAGATGTAGCAGTGGAATGCTTAGATTTATTAATAATTCCCTGCGCAAGCAAACAATGGTTAGAAATAAATAGGTGGGGAACAAAGGCCCCTTGTTCCTCAGCAATGATGGAAGGGAGGACCCCATTGAGTCTTTCAACAATGATTTTGGCAAAAATTTTATAAGAGGACTGACAAAGGCTGATCAGTCTGAACTTAGATGGAGAGCCCACACTATCAGTTTTTGGAATGAGGATGACAATAGTCTCCTTCCACTGGGGTTCATATGGCCAGTAACAAAAAACTCCTTCAAAGCAGCACTAGCATCTGTATCGACAATTTGCAAGAATTTTTTGAAGAAAGAAGTTGTAATATCATCAATGTCTGGCGCCCTATTTAAGCCCATGGAATTGAAAGCATTCCAAATTTCCTCCTCCATGAGAACAACCTCAAAAGTTCTTGCAAATTCATGCATCTTACCAGCCTTACAGCTAAAGCCCAGCCATCCTTGAATCAAATACTCAAGCCCTTCCATTTTGATCGAAAAAAATTCAAAAATTTATTAGAAATCAGCCCATGTTCTTCAACATTGGTATCATCCTCCTCCCTTATGCCTTCGATCAAATTCTGTTGTCTACGAGAAGAAGCCATGATATGGAAGAAATGGGTGTTGTGATCACCTACATGAAGCCATCAAACCTTCGCCCTTCGCCGCTACCATAAGCATAGCCGTGATAGAGTAACATGGAGTTCAGCAACTTTAGATTGGAGCTCTCCTTCCTCTTATAGTGAAAGCCCACCAGGTTGACCTTCTTTCTCCTGAAAGAGTTAATATATCCATTTGCAATTTACCCTTCAGCACCTTTAACTTCTGAAATTTGTTCTTACTCCAAAAATAAAGAGCTTTCAATGTCTAGTGCATCTCCAATGGAGAAATTCTGTTGCCAAGCTCCTATCTGTTCTATGCCATTTAGATTAGATAAAGTGCGGAGCTGCCAGATAGGTGAGCCAGAAATTTTCAAACCGGATCCATCTCTCCACCTCCAGTCGAGAAGAGTTCTCCACATATAAGAGGATAGGATAGTGATCGGAGGCGACATGGACAAGGTGTTGCGTCACCTAGTCAAAAGAAAATGGAAGACTGTTGAGTTAGCAAGGATATGATCGGCCAAACCCAAATTATGCTATTCCCATCCTTATTAGTACACCAGTAAAACAAGGTCCTCGGAAGCCAATGTCATGGAGATCATAAAGTTGCATGAACTCCTCAAGCTCTTTAACACCCAAGGTATGTTTGAACTTCTAACCACCCTTCTTATCCTCTTGAGAGAGATACAATTGAAATATTAATGGAAGAGAGCTCTCAAAAGCTTGTGAAGTCATCTCTCATAAACTTCTACGAACTAGATAGTCCTTATTAGCATAAATGGTATCCACCCTCCATTCATGTAGGCTAGGACGTTGCAATTGCTCAATAATACATTGATTAGAAGAACAGATCTACCAAAAATTGACAATGTCCATTCTCCATAAAACCAAAATCCCATTAGATTTGCCCAACGCCCTTTGGTGGAGAAAATTTCACTCTCTACCAGCCAGCTTATCAAAATCAAACCTGCTCACCTCTTCAACCTGAAACTCCAGTAACTGAATGAAGAAGATGTTGTGCTTGCCTATCTGATGCTTAAGATGGTGCACCACCTCCTTCTTCCTCTCACCTTGGTAATTCCAAAAAAGGATAGAACTCATTGATCCACCAAAGGGGACGCGTCCCCGCCACCACTAGAGATAGGTGGATTGACTTTCCTTTTCCTTGAAACATGTTCCATCGGTACAACTCTGCTAATCTCCTTTTCCAACTACATTATAAAGATTCATTGCTTCACCTTTTTCCAACCACCATCCTTAATAAACTCCAAATCTTTGTCACTTGAATTAAAAGGCACTCCTGGCATAAATATACCTCCCACCGGTGATTTGAAACCCATTTGTGGCCCCCTATATTATTCTGGCTGGTATTAGTCTGCATGGCTCGAGCTCCTTTATTCATTATCTCATCTTTTTCCTCAGCTCCAAAGCAAAAACTAGAACCTCCCCTCATCACCTGCTTGTTGGAATTTCGAACCGTGACATCCTTGTTTGCTGGTGCTTTCCTCTGCTCACGCTTATTCCTATCAAACGGGATCCACGGCCCATAGTTAGCCTTCTCCCCTTGGTCATTATTCCCCTCAAGCTCTACTTCAGTTGAAGCCTTCTCCCTCCCCAAAGCCAATTGATTTTCTTAACCTCCCCGGGAACTTCTTAAATGAGTCTTAAATGGTCTGCAGGACTCATTAGATAGATCCCTTGCCTGAAGCTTGAGACACTCCATCTAGATGGGTAGAGGGCTTAGTTTGTCCTTGATTGGCCTTCAAGGGTAGTCCAGTGGAAGATTGTGACTTGCAATTCTCCGCCTTGTGCCCAACAATTCCACAATGAAAACATAAGAGATTAATCCCCTCATATTCCACTGGTTCAAAAAACCTCCCAAATCTTCCTCTAATCCAAAGCCCAGTAGGTAGTTGTTTGGACAAATCCATTCTAACACAGATACACACATAAATTCTCCTACCCCAGTTGTTTGTTTGAGCATCAAGCCAAAGAGGTTGGCCCAACATAGTGGCAATCCGGACAATGTTATCTTGGTCCCAATACAAAAGGGGTAATTACGGCGACCTTACCAAAATTGGTGAATATAGACCCTGCATTGACTCAGGGGAAAAATCAGGGGTCCATTTATCAACTCCCACAATGATCGCTCAGGTTTGGCTCGTGTTCGGCTCGTTCGAAATAGGCTCGTGTTCGAAATCGGCTCGTGTTCGAAATGGCTCGTGAACAGTATGTTCGTGTTCGGCTCGAAAATGATATTCGTGTTCGTGTTCGGCTCGTGTTCGGCTCGAAATTGGCTCGTTATAACATAAAATTATTATAAAATTTTATTTTTTTAAAAAAAATTATAATTTTTTTTAAAAAAATTGTATGTACTAACAACTTTATTTAAAATAAATTTGAAGAAAAAATTCCAAGAAAAAATTTGCAAAAAAATTTTATAAAATAAAAACTTCATTACAAATGTTACAATTTACAAATTAATCAAACATATGAAAATTTAGAAAATACAAACTTTTACAAAAACTTCAATACATACAAAAACTTCAATACAAATTTTACAAAACTTTACACAAAGAATATTAATTCTTTTTTTTACAAAATTTTACAAAATAAAATGTTATGTACTAATTTTACAAATTTACAAAAAAATTATGATGTTTATTCACAATTTCCTCCCGTCAGCAGTTCCTTCAAATTGGGATCCATCTTGAGTAGGGCTGAGTATGTATTGGGTAGCAATTCACCTGTAAACCAATGCACCATAGTTAATTAACCTGAATTAAGTAAGTAACCTGAAATTAACCTGTAAACAAAAATAGCAGAGATTAACCACTGACCAGAAAAATAGCTTCTAAAACGACACCAGCACAATCACACCAAATGCATGGAAAATAACCTAAAAACCAACCACAAAAATAGCAGAAATTAACCTGAATTAAGTCACTACCCCACTAAAGTTAGCTCTACCGCAGGAGCAGGAGACTCAACTAGGGTCGTAAGCGAGCTCAGGCTTCGCTTCTAAAATGATACCAGCACAATCGCACCAAATGCACCTGTAAATCAATGCACGATAGCCTCTGGCGAGCAAAAACACGAGTTCAAAAAAAGTACCAAGTGCTCGGCATATGAAAATACTTTCCACTACCTCAAAGGCTCAAACCAAGTGCTTTGCATAATTGCATACGAAAATAATAAAGTACCAAGTGCTTCGCATGTAATTATCCTTTTTTTGTTAAAAGCTATATCCGGTTCAATAAGTGAAGCAGCAAGCAGGAGATGAACATACTGAAAGTCTGAAATCATATGTTAGTGCAATATGCAAATTGAATTGCCAAAAGAAACATTATGGGTTATAAAATGCTCCCCAATTCTTTGAAACAATTCTCACCAATTCCCTGAAACGCCATCAAGTTTAAGAAGCTTATGTACAAATTTTGTACAAACATTATGGGTTACAAAATGCTCACCAAACGCAATCTATTAGCAACTAAGCATCTCATATTGCTACAAATTTATGGAGTTACTGGAATATGTTTTCCAGGAAATGACAATCTCCAAGAATCAGAGCAAGATAACTTCATCATGAAGTCATCCAAACGCAATCTGTTAGCAACTAAGCATTCCCTGAAACGCAATCAAGTTTAAGAATATGTTTTCCAGGAAATGATAATCTCCAAGAATCAGAGCAATTTAAATCCCATATTACTTTCAGCTAAAAATTCACAAATTTAAGGACATGTCACTCAATACTTGTATATTTATAAATATAACACCAACATTTCAATTTTGCACATATAACGCCTCATATGAAAACTATGTCACTCAATATCTGTATCGACACCAGCACGATAGCCTCCGGCGAGCAAAAACACGAGTTCAAAAAAAGTACCAAGTGCTCGGCATATGAAAATACTTCTCATTGCCTCAAAGGCTCAAACCAAGTGCTTTGCATACGAAAATAATAAAGTACCAAGTGCTTCGCATGTAATTATCCCTTTTCTGTTAAAAGTTGTTTCTCACAAAATAAAAAATAAAAATTCTAAAATGATAATCTGTTTTCCAGCAAATGATAATCTCCAAGAATCAGAGCAAGATAACTTTATAAATTAAGAGTAAGAATAATCAATTAAGAGCATCAAACATACTTCCCACTGCCTCAAATGTTAAAATACTTCCCAGTGGGAAGTTCCCACTGCCTCAAATGCTAAATAAATCATAAATTAAGAGCAAGATAACTTCATAAAATACTTCCCACTGCCTCAAATGCTAAATAAATCATAAATTAAGAGCAAGATAACTTCATAAAATACTTCCCACTGCCTCAAATGCTAAATAAATCATAAATTAAGAGCAAGATAACTTCATAAAATACTTCCCACTGCCTCAAATGCTAAATAAATCATAAATTAAGAGCAAGATAACTTCATAAAATACTTCCCACTGCCTCAAATGCTAAATAAATCATAAATTAAGAGCAAGATAACTTCATAAAATACTTCCCACTGCCTCAAATGCTAAATAAATCATAAATTAAGAGCAAGATAACTTCATAAAATACTTCCCACTGCCTCAAATGCTAAATAAATCATAAATTAAGAGCAAGATAACTTCATAAAATACTTCCCACTGCCTCAAATGCTAAATAAATCATAAATTAAGAGCAAGATAACTTCATAAAATACTTCCCACTGCCTCAAATGCTAAATAAATCATATTCTTCTCCTAAAATGGTTGCAAACTTGTATTGTCTTCCAAAATTAAGAGTAAGAATAATCATCTAATTGCTCAATTATTAAAGAAGTTATTAGGTAAGGCTGAAGAAGCTTTGATTCTCCAAATTAAGGTGATTTGTGATACCAAAATTACTGCAAGTAGAATATCTGCAATATCAATCTCTAATACTAATTTTGGATGGGTGAGGTGGGACAGCAAATGTGAGGGATTGTCCAAGATATTAGAATTTTCACTTCAAATAGAATTTATAATATGGAAATCTTTGGAATAGTTCAGGATGGCAGAACCCCTAAACAAAATGTCATGCATAGGTAAGGTGGCATTATGTAGAAGTTGAAGTTTAGGTGTTAGATATGAAAATGCATAAGAATCGAGTGGTACGTATGTAAATCTTCATAAAAATAAACCCTCTGCAAAGAACCTAAGTTCTCATTACTCTTCACAACAGTAATTGTGATATTATCAGAAGATTCTTTTCAAAGCTAAAAAAAAGATACTGATGAACCAAATGTCACATCTTTTAAGAAATTTGATACAAATTTTGGTAACATGTACTGTGTCTGTAAGGGTAAAGAATCATGCGCGCTGCACAAAAACTGATCTAAGTGATTGTTGATATAACAGACATTCCTACTCTGAAATTTATAACCCAGTTCTAAAACAATTTAAGGGTAAACAAATCAATATATGCAATCAAATCTCCTAAAATTGGAATAATCATCTAATTCCAATTTTTTCACCTTGCCTCAAATGCTCAATTTTTTCATTTCTAAACTACCTAAATAAAAAACTAAAGTGGCATTTACAAGCATATCATACATATCTAAAACCAAAACTTTCATATATAAATGCTCTGCTCAAATCGAAATATGCATTTTTATGCATAGATTTGTTAGTTTAAAAGTGATATACATGTAAATGTCAGATTTTAGATGACATATATGTAAATGCAAGTATAAAGATAGTGTGCAGGGTGCATCCCTACCATCCCTGCCAGCCCACATGCAAATGTCAAGCTTATGTGGTATGCAAGTAAACTTCCCAAAAAAAAAAACAATCATTGTTGCCTTCCCAGCTTGGATAGAATTAAAAAAACTAGTAGACTAAAATGCTAAAATTTTAATAATATAGTACAAATGCATAGAATTGTAGAAATTATGGTTCAGCTAGAAAACAGGATAAAAAACAGCTCAGCATAAAGTTATAGTTCAACTAATGGACATAAAATGACATAAAATGCTAATAATATGGGGCAGCAATTCAACAAACATCATTTCCTCCTTCCCCTCTATTTACTCGGGTAAAACCACTTCAAGTTGTTCATCTTTCATTAATTCTTGCTGGTAGAAAAGATATATCAATATCAGTTTTAAGATGGAAAAGAGCATATACCATAGAAGCTAATTATTGAAAGAGTTACCATAGGTGTTTTCAAATGAGTCGTGGAAGATCTAATCCAACTAGACGAGCATATTAATGCACTCACAGTTTTTTACGAGAGTGAACTTCTGTAGTAATTTAGCACTCTTCCACCAGTACTAAATGCAGATTCGGAGTCAACTGTTGTTATTGGAATCGATAATATATCCCTTGCCATTTTTGATAAGCAAGGATACTTGAGAGTGTTCAACTTCCACCAATCAAGAATATCAAAATGTTCAGTATTGACCAAAAAAGACCCTCTTCGAGATAGACTTGTAAATCTGATTTAGATGGTTGAATGGAACCAGATGAAAGAACAAAATCAGTATATGCAAGCATGCAATCATAACTTTGTTAATTAATCGAAATCACTTTGTACCTCCGAAGAAACAGTGCCAATTGTAGAACTAGAACTAGCAATATCGCTTGCATACGTATTGTAAATTTACAACATAACATCCTCAACTCGTTTAATGTTGGAGTCTAATTCAACAGGTGTATACATCTTACTAAAAGTGAAATGTATGAACTTCATTTTCCAACGAGGATCCAAAACAGCTGCAACAGACATAAGGAGATTGCAATCACCCCAATATTTATCAAATTTAACTCTCATAGCTAAAGCCATGTTCCTCATATAATCATCAGAGGATGTCGACTCATCCAACAGCAATTTATTTACTTGGAAAACAGCAGGTAAAAAAATATTTGAGGTCGGGTAGGAAGAACCTAAAAGCATTTTTTGTCACGTTAATTAAAACAACAAAATTCATTATATGCATAAAATTGTAGAAAAATAACAATTAAGGTTATGTAGAAAGAACCTGAAATCGTTTTCGTCACATTATTAAAAACAACAAGAAATTTTCTGATTTTGTCATATTTCTCCCAATCTAAATCTGAAGGCAACCAACTGAAATTGTTATCTCGATTTGCATAGTAAGCAAACACCTTCC
>NW_018165520.1:381249-382822 GCF_001263595.1 Phalaenopsis equestris
GTAATTGTTCGGGTAATAGCAATTCAGCAAATATCATTTCCTCCTTCCCCGCTATTTACTCGGGTAAAGCTACTTCAAGCTGTTCCTCTTCCATTAATTCTTGCCGGTAGGAAATATATATCAATATCAGTTTTAAGATGAAAAAGAACATATACCATACAAGTTAATTATTGAGAGAGTTACCATATGTGTTTTCGAATGAGTGGTGTCATAAAATTAGATTGGAGCAAACTAGCAGCAACATCATTATTACTAGCATTATCTAAAGTGATAGTGCATACTTTGTCCTGTATCTTCCAATCTAACAAGCAATCACAAATGGCATCACAAATGAACGTGCCAGTATGAGGGGGATCCAATTCAATGAAATTAATAATTCGTTTTTGCATCTTCCAATTATGATCAATGTAATGAGCAGTTAAACACATATATCCAATTGTTTGATTGGAAGTCCAACAATCAAAGGTTAATGAAAACCTGTGAATATCCCTAAATTGCTTTTTGAGCTTCTCTTTTTCGAACTCATAAAGTTTCATGCAATCAGTTTTTATTGTGTTCCTTGAAACCTTCTCATAATTTGGGTTTAAGGACTTCAATAAAATGTTAAACCATGTATGCTCAACAATATTAAAAGGATACTCATGGACTATAATCATTTTAGAGATTATCTCTCTAATCTTGTGTTGATCATAGTTTTTTGAATCGTGAAAAACTGGAATCTCAACATCTGCATCAAAATCAGTTGGCATAAAATTCAACAATTTTTGTCTTTTTTCGGCAAGACCAATGGCTTCCTTATTTTTAGCTTTGATTTTTCCACATTCCCTCACATGACGTAGAAGTTGAGAAGTAGTTCCTGTTTTAGATTTATGAAATTTTGTTCGACAGCAAATGCACTGCCAAAAAGTAGTTTGTACCCCTTTAATTGGAAAGATTGCCTCAACAAAATATTCCCACACTGTCGACTTTCTCTTCCTACCCTTCTTGGTAAGGACTTCCTCACTGCTATTATCAATGACAACTTGAGGTACCACTTCTGGCTCTGTACTTGTTAAATTATAAATGGCAATATCGTTGCTATTCTGAGCTTCTGGTAGCAACTGATTGTTGGATGAATCTGATTGTGAGAGATTTAATTCGGACATATTTGCACTTGCACACTAACTGAAATCGAAGTTACAGAATTAGTATCAACAATTATGTTCTTCTTGTAAGAATTATGTTCTTCTTCAAGAATACCAAAATGACAATATGATAAACTCATGATGACACATTTCAAATATACATCAAATGGAAGCTCATCTTTAAAACAACAACAAAGCTTGTAATTAAAACAGCCCAAAAAAATAGTGGTTGACACATAAAGACTCACAACAGGTAGTGATTTCTCAACTTATAACTATTGGAAAGCATCAGGCAGTTATTTCTCAATTTATGCACAACAAGAGTCAAAACAGCAACTCACAAGAGCTTTCAAATCTTCCCCATGCATAATGAGCTAATCAGCCTATAGAACTATGGACAAAAACATAACTCTTAACTCGAGAACAGGACTTGAAGCCGCTAATTCTAC
>NW_018165520.1:384120-388692 GCF_001263595.1 Phalaenopsis equestris
TTTATAATATTTAATTTTATGAATATATATTATGTATATTTATATATATTTGTTTTCGAGCTAATTCGAGCCGAACACGAGCGAACAAACTTTTGTTCGTGTTCGGCTCGTTTACATTTCGAGCTTGAAAATTTGTTCGTGTTCGGCTCGTTAGGCTTAACGAACGAGTCGAACACGGGCTGCTTAACGAGCCGAACACGAGTTGTTCGCGAACAACGAGCCAAATTGACCCTCCTTTAAGGATCACATCCCTTGACTCACAACAATTAAATATACATATAAAGCAATCAGCAACAGTCATGATAATTTGGAATTCCCCGACATTAGACCACCTCCTCCCTAGTTCAGCCCTCAAAATGCCAAAAGGCACCTTCCTTCCAAGGAGCTTCCCCACAATGGCCCTCTCCAATCTAGCAATGTTCTGATCAACAACTTCTTCATTTACCTTCATCTTGTTCCCATCAAAAGTGACATGTTTCAATTCAGGGAAATTTGTTATCGGAATATGTTCTGGTTTTTTCCATGCCGAATTACTATTCAAGCCGAAGCCACACCCACGAGACTCCTCCGAATTGACCTCATTCGAAGCACCTCTGCCATGCTGCTTATCCATTCCAATATACGCATGACCATTGCTTTGCCAGCACTGCGCACCCTCCGAAACAGGAGCCTCCATTCTATCACCATAGGGACAGGTTGCAACATTATCACAGCTACCTGGTGTGCAAACATTAGAGACCCTCTCATCAATACCATCATTAACAATATCCAATTGGCCAGAAATGTCTTCCATTCCATCATAACTGGTTCAAGACGGCCCTTCACCAATATGCATCGACACTACCCCATCATCATCCCAAAAAAACAGAAACAGAGCCCTCGCATTTTCATCCACCTCCATACCGATCTCCTCCAAAACAGGCAAATGCTGTTTATGCCAAATTCCATCCTCCGACAAAGTCCAATCCATGTGTTTTGAGAGAAGAAATGGCAATGTTAGAGTTTACAAGCCTAGAGCCTTCTTGAGTTCTGGTGCAACCCTCGCCAAAATAGCCTCCGTATATTTGCAAATATTCCCCACCACCAGAAAGGATGGGAGGATCTCCAATACCTTTCTTGGAAGGCACCCCTTGCCCATGCTAACCAGAAGCCGCAACCTCCAAGGCTCTAGCATAATCTTTCACTTTTATGTGGATGCTATTACCTGACCCATTGACGTCTCTCCCCTTACTTGATGCTTCCGACCCCTCTGCCAAAGCCACATCTGAACCATCAAAAGAACTCCTGCCATCGTCCTCCAGAACACCACCAAAACCCGAACCATCACCTCCCCTATGCAAAACAGCTCCTCGCCTACCTTGGAGGAGGGGGTGACCGAGAGCCTCCCTCAAGAAAGAATCTATCGAGAGAAGACAAAAAGATGGAAACTTGCAACCACGATGATGGAAGTTGGGATGGAAATTCAATTGGTTCAATATCCTCAATGTAAAGTTTATTTGTGGTTTCCTCAAAATCTACAATGACCATGGCCTTTTCAACCTTGTCATTTCATGAAACATTTGGCTTATCCTTCAGTTCCATTGTTGATTGAAATGACAGGACTTCGTATTTTCTTGCCCTCCTATTTATTACTTTGCTTAAGTGCTAGCAAATAACCCATTTGCTCATTCATAAAATATACCAATAAATCCTTATTTTCTTTTATAACAATAATAAATTAATCATATTCAGCTGCAATTATTCTTAACACATTTTCTACAACATATTTTGGCATAATAATCCATTATCATCTAATTACTTTTGTTTACAAGTGAACAATCTATCGTATAAAATCTTGAATAGTTTCAGAATTATTAATTAGGTCTCGAAATCAGAGTGAAGAGGTTGTAACTTTGAACTACTATCTTAGTTTATCTTTGACACTATTTCTTAAGCAAATTCATGCTCCTTTAGACGTTACGATGACCATAGTTCATGAAATTAGTAGTTCATTCATTTGTTCTTGAATAAGAAAGAGAGCATTCACATCCTTATTGTGCTTCTACTTCAATTCATTTATTTTGGAAACCATCATTCTTATTGTTGAGAATGATGAAAACAACTTCATTCTAAGTACAATAAATTAAGTGAAAACATTCATTTCAATAAAAATTATGATTACCTCTCTGAATTTAAGGAATTTTATCTTATCAGTTGAAAAAAAGAACATTATTTTCTATTATATGAGATAATCGAACCCTTAAGGTGTTGGACTATCAACGACTATCATTGATTCAATTTTAGACATATCTAATCAAAATCAACTGGTGACTCCTAGCTACACCAAAATTTCAAACATAAATGATTTATCAAACAAATAATTTGTAATGAAACCAAATTATACAATCCAAATCATTCCCATGAAAACATCTTGTAGTATATACTGAATAACATATGATATGGCAAGTATAACTTTGTAAAGAGGTTAGAACATGATTTTCTACAAATAATCCGTGTGGCGAACAAGACAACCAAATCTCAAAATAAGTAATTGAGAGTACTTCATGTAATCACAACATTAATGATTTTAAAATGGAGAAGGGGTATGGACCAAAGAGATAAAAAATGGGACCACAACGTCTGTGATACATTCATTATAATGAAAAATCTAAGCCTTGAACTGAAGGCTAATAACCATTAGGATTTTTTTGCTGATATTTTTAAACTATATATATGGGATTATACCCAACATCCTTAAAGCCTTCAAAAAATTGCATCTGACGTTAAAGCTAAAAAAAAAGATTGTAATTTATCAGTGAATCCACTCCATGGAGTAAATAATCAAAAAATGATGGATTTGACGTAAGAAAATAGGAATAAAATAAGAAAAATGAGCTTCTTCAAAATTTGGGACCAAAACATTTATGATTCTTCCTTTAAATGAAAAGTATAACCCCTAGATTAAAAGCTAATAATCATTAGTATTATATACTAACATTTATTTCAGAATATATATGGGATTATATCCAACAGCCTTAAAGCCTTTAGGAAATCTGCATCTCATGTTAAAAGCTCTCCAATAAATGTTATTTTTCCCTTGTGTAGGATCAAGCTTTTTCTTTGAATCAATTTCACAAAGAAAATAGTCAAAACAAGGAGCGATTAGTTAAAATCTGGGATCCTCTTCTCTTACATTACTATGACCACCCTTTTTTTAGTGTATTTATCTTATGTTTTACAAATTAAATGATTTTGAGAGATTATCGATCTATCTCTCATCTTCATCTTCATCTTGAATGAGGTTAAATTTATTATTGTCATTATACCCTACTTGTTTAATTGTTCTTTAGAAAAATGTCTTTTCTCCAACTGTAGCTTGCTGGTGACGTCTTCATCGATCAACTCAACTATGGTGGGAGTAGACCCTTAAAGTGAATATATTTCATACGGAGAGTCGTACCAACTCAATTGTAGGGCGAGTTAGGCACCCTAGATGAGTTATTGATCTTCTTCAGTCTCATCAGACACTTGCGTGTTGATCACTATAAGCAAATTATTGATCATAACTCTTGAAGCATGCTAGAAAAATCACAATGGTAGAGTAATAGATTATCGTCTTAGAATTACACTAAAATTCAACACACACTCAAATAAAAGAAAACAAACAGTAAAGATACCAGAAGATTTTATATGAAAAACCCGGAAATGACAAAAACCATAGCGTCTGACCTAATTAAAGATATCTACTATAACTTGGTGATTACAAATACATTTTTTTGTCTAGAGGAGAGGAATAGTTTTACAATCTCTTGAGTTACAACGTCGGTGTGTGAATGAACTTATTATAAGGAATGGGTAGTGGCTAATGGTGATCAGCAACGACCGATGACTGGTGTTTGGTTGTGATTGGTTGCTGCAAGAGTAAGAGACAACTTCATCTCCTTCTCTAATCTTTGGTGTTCTTTAGGCTTTAAGCTCTCTTCCCTCTTTTCAAGAGAAAGGTAAGGCTCTATTCATAGAGTCTCAATTGCAATTACTAAATGAATCAAAACCGCTCTGATCAAACAGTTCGGCGAGATTCCCTCTGTTAACAACATTCGATGGACATTTTAGTGTCTTAACGATAAAAAATCGGCTATATTGGGCTCATTGGATTTGTCTTGTCGAGATTCTCAATTTGATTATAAGCTCGTCAGATTGGGCGTCCGTTTGACCTTCTAAATATGTTTGAAAAGCTTTCAAAAGCAGTTTAATATCTTAATCTGAGCTTTATTTAACTTGGATTGGACCAATTTCGGTATCATTTGGTACTTCTCGTTGAGTCGGTCAGTTTGACTATAAGTTTGTTGAAATTGACGGTCTGGATGACTCTTAATCAAAGTTTGAACAATTTTTGCACAAAAATTACCTCGAGATCTATGTCATGCCCCAAGAAGGATGTTAAAAATTTATTGTTAGTAAATCAATTTCCCTATTATTTTTGGGCGTTATAAAAAATATTAATCCAGAACATTTTACTTTTATCTTGGCACAATGATATATATATATATAAACATTACGATGCATGGAAATTTTGAGTTTTTCGTTTATATA
>NW_018165520.1:388738-406633 GCF_001263595.1 Phalaenopsis equestris
TATGCTATGTATTATAATCATAAATGTATGGCTTAGTGGATTGTGAGGGAAACACATAAATGCGTTCACAGCGGGGATGCTTTTTTTTTTCTCTTTTACGATGGAATGCATCTCGTTTATATAATCTTTAATGGAAAAATCTTTTTTTTTTTTTCGTGATGATGAAAAATTATTTTTTATCATAAATATGTGTAATTTTTTAGCCCATAAATAGGACAAGGAGAGGAGGAAAGAGTTGGAGTCCCCATCTCTAACAAGTAGATGATCTGTAATTTTCACAGTAGGTGACCCATGATCTTCGTTCTTCTTGCTGCCGTACATTCCAGTGGTGATTCTCATGTGGTTGTCGTGCATTCCAGAGGAGATGAAGAAATATTGAAGCTTCATCTACATGCTTTATGAGGGAAATTTTTGTGTTTATGTGGCGGCGATATTTGGAAAATATTTTCCCCCATTGTTTGTTTGTCATTATGGATTTTCAATGCCTGCTGAGGCATTTATAACCAATGATAATATTTTTTTTTTGTTTTACTTATTTGACGTTGCTTCTGAGATTGCTTTTTTTTTCTCTTTTATGTTGTGGTTACTCAATTTCTAATATGATACCGCCCAACTCATGGGTCGTTGATATCCTACTTCAGGGGTGCATATTGGCGTCGACCTCTAAGCTTCTGTCTTCTGAGGTTCTTTGGGTTCTCAAACATGTGAAAGTCTGTATTTATTGTCAACATGTGCACTTTATATATAAAAATAATCGTGTACCATTTGAGGCTCGTGCCTTCTGTGGTTTCTGTTTTCTTAAGCTTGTATCTTTTTTGGATTGTACCTTCTTAGGCTTATGCCTTATAGGAGCTTGAAATGTGTCAGTGTCTTTTAAGACTCGTAACTTTTTGAGGTTTTTGATGTATATGTGACTCTGAGGCTTATAGCCTTCTGAGGGATTTGAGATACCAGTGTCTTCTGATGCTTGTAGTCTTTTGTGGTCTTTGAGTGAAGACTCCGTCAACCACTTGCTCTCGTAGAGTATTTCTAATGAAAATCGTGTCGACTACTTACTTCTCATCGAAACTTGCTACTTGGGCTCATCTTCCAAGGTCATGATAACTTTACATGAATTATTGCCTCCAAGGCTTGACTTTCAAGGGTATCATATATTCTCATCAAGTTTTGCCTCTTGGGCTCAACTTCCAAAGGCATGGTAGTTTTCCATCAAGATGTGCCTGGGCTTGTCTTCTAAGAACATTGTAGCTTCCCATCGAATCTTGCTTTCTAGGCTCGACTTCCATGGGTACCTATATTCACATCTAGTGTTGCCTCTTGGGCTCGACTTTCAAGGGTATGGGTAGAGACTTTGTCTGCCACTAAGAATGTTCGACTTTAACTAGGTTGTTAGTTGTAGCGCGCCTACCTGACAACTATAGATTGTGTAGGAGTGGAGTTGAAAGGAGAATCTATTAAGGATGTAAGACCTGTTTTGGGTTGTATAGTTCAAGATGCTCGATGGTGTTAACCTTTAATGGACAAAGTCATATGAAGTCCACCAAGGATGGTTGACCTATTCCAGGTTGTCGGTCAAAGCTTCTGTTTGATGACTGTAACCTGTTATGAAAGAGGTTGAACTAAATCCCACTGGGATCAATTAAGCCTATAATGGGTTGTCAAAGATGCTTCGTGTCTCTCATGACTAAGGCGTAGGTCACAATGAACCGTTCACTTTCTTGGAAATATGGTTGTAGCCATACTCAAGAATAATGTTTGACAACTTGTTAGTTACTGTTTTTGAATCTCTTAGTTCCTAACAGGGGTGTTTTTTGCACAAGCTTGTAAAACAACCCATGTATTGAGCCTTGAAGATGCCAACTTCCTAATTCGGTTAAAGAGGAACTCTAATACTGTGAGGGGGCATTGAGGAAGTGCTATTTGTGATGAAGATTATCCTCAGTCTAGAAGTGGTTCCCAAAGACTTGTTATCGGAATAAAATGTGGGATGACTACCCTACCACCGTTGTGCCAGGAACGATAACCTGAACAACATTTTGAGATTGCAGTAAAGGTTGCCCCTCAGCCAGAAGTTGTAAAAGACTTTGTGTCTGAATAGGATGCGAGAAGACTACCCCCACTACAATCATGCTCGGGAGATTGACATGATCGACCTTTCGAGACTTCAGTTAAGGTTTCCTCCCACACGCTTCAGAGATTATATTCAATATGTGAAGGAGGTTCCTTCACCAGTTGGATGTTGTACATCATTGGAAATGAAGTTAGGTCTAGATGTCTCAAAGTTGAAGACAGTGCCAAATGTGACTTTGCTAGAAAATTCGCAGTGGTAGAGTAATAGATTATCGTCTTAGCATTATACATAGATCACACACTTAGATAAAAGAAAATAACCAATAGAGACACCAAAAGTTTTTTACTTAGAAAACCTGGAAAGCGGAAAAATCACATGGCCTAACTTAATTGAAGAGATCCACTTAACTTAGTGATTACATTTACAACATCTTCTCCAACAGATGGGAAATAGTTACACAATCTCTTGGTTTACAATGTTGTTGCACAGATGAATTTGTCGTAAGAAGTGGGCGGCTACTGATGGTGATCAATCATGGCTAGTAGTGGTGTTTGATTGTAGTTGGTGGCTGCAAGAGTAGGAGACAACATTAGCTCCTTCTCCAATCTTTGGTCTTCTTTAGTCTTCAAGCTCTCTCTCCTCTTTTCAAGAGAGGGTTAGGGGTGTATTTAAAGATTTCTGGTTGCAATTAATGAAGGAATCTGAACAACTCTTATCGGACGCCCAGGAGATATTCCATTGAATAGATGACGTTTGATGGGCATGTCAGTGTTTAACATTGTCAGAATTGGACGATCTTAAGATTGTTGGATTTGTCATGTGGAGACACTTGATTTGATTATAAGCTCGTCAGATTCGTCATTCATTTGACCTTTCAAATATGTCCGGAAAGCTTCCAAAAGAGGTTTAATGTCTTTATCCAAGCTTGATATGCCTCTGACTGAACCAATTTTGGTATTATCAGGTTCGTCTTGTTATGTCAGCCAGTTTGACAATAAGTTTGATAAAATTGGAGTTCTGGATGACTCTTAATCGAAGTTTGAACGTTTTTTACTTAAAAGAGATCATCATGCCTCAGCAAGACTCATGCTGAATGTTGGAAATTTATTAATGCCTTATCAGCTCTTTGTTTGATTCGATTGATAAATCGGATTGATCTCAGCATAATCTCTAGCTAGTTCCACGAACAGTCTCACTTCACATCTCCCAAGTGCTCTGAATCTGGTTTATAGTTTGCCCATACCCCTTGAAATAGTAAATCTTATTTATTTTCGTCTGTAATTCAAGTTTCATTGCAATAATAAAATAAGAAAAGCAGAACGCAACTAAAAATTCTTGCTCCGAGCCATCCATATCGCTTTAAATAAAAGTGATATTTAAATCAGAAGGACAGAGTTAGGTGTGTTCCAGCATCCATTTCGTCAAAACTTAAGCCTCAATTACTAACATCTTCACACCAATCTACGAAAACCAAAGCATTCTAGTGCTTCAACACATAACTCTTCCTGCCCCCACACCTTGCGTTTTAGAATCAAAGCCAGACGCAGCTTTCTCTCTCGGAAATATTTGATCAATCCCTTTGAATGTTATCATTTATGAGAGCAAGTGGTCCAAAGTTCAGTCCCCGTCGCTTTCATCTCCCGTGTATTTTCGTCATTGGTATTGCTCTTTCTGTCGTAACCTCTTCAATTCTATCTACTGCATGATCTTGTCATCATTGTGCATGCACGAGCTTGTACTCTTCAAGGAAAGTAAGTCCAAAGTTACTTGTATATCACTGGTCCCATTGGTGAAGCTGAGCCACAGAAATTTATTTTAGTTTAGTTTACGCCGAAGCATATATTCACATGTGCGTGTTAACAGAAGATGTATTGTGTTGGTGATTTGGAGTCTTTTGTAACTATTATAGTATTTGCAGGGATAAACTAGTGTCGCGTAGGGGTGTAAACGAACGTAACACAAGCGAGCCAGACTTAAGTTGTGAGTGTGTTCAGCTCGTCCGTTCACAAACAAAAAGTCATTTTGACAACTCTAATGACGTAGTCATAAGTTGTTAAGGACTCGGGCAAGGTTTAAAGATTATTGTATATATTTAAACATATATGAATCTAATTTAATAATTTTTATTGTCTTCTCTTAATTAATACTTTTAATATATTATAAATTTTTGTAGCCTTGTAGTCAACACTACTCATCAATAATATATATATAATTGATTAGTAGTATTTCGAGTCAAAACGAGTCGAACACGAACAACACAAATAACGTTAGCGAACGTGCCAAACACGAGCTTCTTAACGAGTCGAACAGTAGCTGTTCACGAACAACGAATCGTTTTGACAGCCCTGCTGTCGTATATTCGTCTTTTTTGCTTAGGTTTAATTTTCTTTTCTGCTTCTAAAGTTTACGGCTGAAAAAATTAACTTTGATCAATATCTGCTTGAAATATACACCTAAAATAGGACTATAATGATATAAACATGCATGTACTCGAGGATTACTGCAATGAGAACCCATAATTCCGTCTCAGTGCTCCTTGGTGGTGCGTATTTGAGACTAAAATAATAGGATTTTCCAGTGTATTTGTTCTCACCTGTTCAACAATGTGTATTTACACTGCACCATAAGTTGTCATGCTCACATGAATGAGTCACACTACAGAAGATGTTGTAATCAGCACATGAAATTTGTAGCAGATTTGAGGATGTTAAGCGACAAATAATAAATTTTAGTATTTGCAGCAAAATTTCCGTCCGATTTGGGTAAAAAAATTTGATCGAAAAAATAATCTTAAAACGACGAAAGCTATGGTAGCATTGTGACAGTTTTTGTGTAGAATAAATTAATGTGAAACTTTACTTATTAGTGTTCAACTAATTACGATGCAAATTTGACAGAAATATGATGCAAATGACTTAATTTACTCAACCCACGCTTCTATGTTTCATTCGCCCTCCACCCCATTCCGCGCGTGCCTCTCCCTTCTCTACTTATGCTGGAAAGCCCTCCCGAGCTTCCCTTCTCCCATTTGGCTCTCCACTCTCCTTTTCCCTCTCAATTTCGCTCAAACATATCTCCTTTCCAACGACTAAGCTTTGCGATAAAGCACCATTAGCGCTAACTCGACGTCCGACGAGCGGTTTACAGAGACGAACAAGCTCCCTCTAATCAGAAAGCTTCAAAGAAGGTGAGTTTATTTGCGCCACTATTATCATTTATTCGTGGTATGCATGTAAATATTGATGTTTAGGTGTTACGTTTGTACATACATAAGGATTTAGTGATATGTATGAGTTATAATATGCATAGGTTACGTGGTATGTATGTATAAATTAAAGTTTTGGTGTTAGGTATGTATATGGTATGTATATACATAAGAGTATGTATATACATAAGAGTTCAGTGGTATGTATGTAAATTAAAGTTTAGGTGTTAGGTTTGTACATACATAAGAATTGAGTTATCTGCATAGGTAATGTGGTATGTATGTATAAATTGAAGTTTTGATGTTAGGTATGTAAATACATAAGAGTTCAGCGATATGCATGTAAATATTGAAGTTTAGGTGTTAGGTCTATATGTATATAAGAATTGAGTGATCTGTATGAATTAAATGCATATGTAATGTGGCATGTATATGTATAAATAAGAAGCTTTGGTGTCAGGTATGCATAAAATAAGAGTTCATTGATATGTGTATGAATCTTGAAGTTTCTGTTACATGTGTACATACATAAGAATTGGGTGATATGTATGAAATTCATATATTAGTTGAATTCACGTTGATTGGTTGAAGTTGTAGAATGCATCAGGTCTATTGTTAAAGTTATGGTGATATAGAGATATCGTCATTAGTAAAATTTGAGCTAGTTGATTGAAGCAGTGGAATGCATGCATCAATCGGGTCTATTGTTTAAGGTGATGGTGATATAGATGGGGATGATATTAGTAGAATTCAAGTTGGTTGATTGAACTGACCAGAGGAGTGCATCTGGTCTTTCTCACAGTGATTGTGATATAGATGGGAATGTTATTAGTGGAATTCATGTTGGTTGGTTGAAGTGGAGGAATGCATCAGATATATTGTTTAAAAATAAAACACTTCAAAGAAGTTATTTATTATATGGTTGACCAAATAGAATCAACTTCACCCGATGAAACGAGCTACTTAAAAGAGGTTCCTAAGGTCATTTTCTTTGATTAGAATTCGCTCCCACGAACCACTAAGCATAATCATCAATTGTACATATTGGTAAGTATTGAAAAAATTTTTCCATAATAATTGCACTAATCTGTAAAGTTACATCTATGTTGCAGATGGACATTCATAATATGAGAATTTGGATGTATAATAGATTATATTAAGGACGAAAAGGACTGACAGATGTGTTCTTGAATGGCGTTGATGAATTCGTGCAGGTGAGATCACAACTGGTCATCTATCGTTCTGATGGCAAATTTTGGTGTCCTTGTGCAAAGCACAAAAATCAAGTTTGCTACCATCCAAAAAAGTTAAGTTGGATTTTTACTATATGGGCTTCAAACCAAATTATTTCTATTATACTGCATATGGTGAGCAAGAACCTGAAGTTCAGTTCGAGCAAGGCGGTGCCTCGACAAGTTATGCCCCTCCTGCTGTGGAATTTGAACCTGACACATTTGAAGAAATTGTTATGATGCTCAAATTATTTGGGAGCATTCAACACGAACTTGAAAAACCAAACAACAAATCACAACAGTTCTATGACTTACTGAATGTTGCACAACAACCTCTATGGGAAGGTTGCACAACACATATAAAGTTATCAGTGGCACTAAAAATGTTGACCATCAAATATGATTTTAACATAACAGTGAAGCATTCAACGAAGTAGCAATATTATTGAAAGAGATGAACCCTACAGGGAATTTAGTGTCGGATGACCTGTACATAACTAAAAAGTTGGTTTCAAAATTAGGGTTATAATGTGAAAAGGTTGATTATTATGTTAATTAGTGCATGATATATTACAAGGCTGATGCAGTCGAGATGACTTGTTGATTTTTTGGTGTGGATAGATTCAAACAAAGGGGAGAAAGAATAAAAAAAATATTCTATACAAGCATCTCTTCTATTTTTTGCTCATACCCCCGACTTTAGAGATTGTTCATTTTTATGTGTACAACCCCTCACAAAACTTGGTTCAATACTGAATTTATTGATGCTAACTTGACGAGTCATCCTTCACATAGTGAGGCCTGGATACATTTTGATCTTACTTACATGGATATTGCAGTTGAAGCACACAATGTTAGACTGGATTATGTGCAGATGGCTTCACATTATACAATCACACTACAAACACATACTTGTACTATCCATGATTATTACACTGTACAATGTTCTCCCGGATAGGTGCATGATCATGTTGTTATTTTTTATGATGTTTATCATACCAGGTCCACATAACACAAAGGGGAAAATTGACGTCTACCTAAAACTTTTGATTGAAGAGCTTCAAATGTTATAAAAGATGAGTATGCTTATGTATGACATCGCTTAAAAATAAAATTTTCAACTAGGAGCAGCTCTTAAGTGGCCCTGCCTATGGGATGCTAGTTGGTTGGAGCACAAACAGGAAAGTGGCTTATCTTTACTGCATGGATATTTCAAAGGCAGTGACTCTAAAACATGGTAGGAAAAATATTTAGTTTTACGACCACCAAATTTTTCTCTAATGTGATCACCCATTTAAAAGGAACAAAGATGCATTCTTCAAAAATATGGTTGAGAGATCAAGTCCACCCCCAGGATTACTAGAGTCAAAATAGTAGAGATGATCAGTGAAGTATCGAAGATAACCGAGAGACCAGAGTTAGCTTCAACTCGTCTTCTTGATGTCAGTATCACGTACAACTAGACTAAGCACAGTATATTATGGGATCTTTCATACTAGAAGTCTAATATGATTAAACATAATCTCAATTTTATGCACATTGAAAAGATTTTTTTTGATAACATCATCAACACTATGATGGATATCAAGCGTAAGACAAAAGATAATGTGAAAGCTAGAATGGACCTGAAAGAGGGTTGCAAAAGGAGGATCTTTGAACTTCAGAAGACAAATGGAGGTAAAGTGATAAAGTTCAAAGCTGCATTACACCAGATTAACAAAGAACATATTTTGAGAGGGCGAATTATCTGAAGTTTCCTGGTGACTGTGTTTCAAATTTGAGCTATTGTTTTAAATTGAGAATAGATACGTTATTTGGCATGAAGAGGCACGACTGCCATATATTTCTGTTGTGCTTATTACCCATTGTATTTCATGTGCTGCTAAAGCTGCTGCTTGATCCCTTGATTTAAGTCAGTATATTCTTCAGAAGTTATGTGTGGGAACACTGAATGCTAATTTGTTGAGACATCTCGATGTGAGAATTTTCCTATTATTATGTAAGGATGAGTAGATATTTTCTTCTAGTTTCTTTGAATCTATAGAACATCTTCCTATACATCTATGTTGCAGAGTTGTGCTCCTACTGAAAAATTGCATGTCCAAACTCATCACCGACCAGGGACTACGTAGTGGGTTTCAAAGCATTCCTGACAGGTTATTATAAGTTAAAAAATATAAATTAAAAGTTTATTTTGACTCTAACGTTGAAAGTGTCAATTAAACCGTGTCTTAATTATGTATGAGGTGTTTGAGAACCTCTAAGAAAGGCACTCGGCCACTCAGGCTCAAACTTCTATCAGAAGTAATGGTAGGTATTCCACCACTGTGCAGCTCGAGTATGAGCTCCGGACCCAAGTCATGGGGAAGAAGTGGAGGATTTATAGCCTTGGAGCAAAGGACACAGCCTTTGAGGTCGAGCTCTCCTGCAGTCCCACACTGAGTTCCCCGAGCTACTCACATCCAGATCAAGAGGCTCTTATCAGGCAGATGGCTGCAATGAACGAAGAGATCTGTCAGTCATGCAAGCAGATGCTATAAAGCCAACATAAGGTCGACGACTCTATAGTGCACATGATAGAGACTTCAGCAGATCAACGGGGCAAGCGACCAATGACATTTGCACCAGAGGAGGAGGAGGAGGAGGAGGATGGAGATGATGAATAGTTTATTTTTATATTTGTATTCATTTATAAGTATTATGTTGAACATTTATTATATAATTATTGATTACCTTTAGTATTCTTATTTGAGTCGATCTGTGACAGTATTTTTTTTATTAATGATATTTTTTAGAGATTTGATATGTGATATGATTGAATATATTGTGATATATGATTTGAAAAAAGTTTTATGTGCAGGTTATGGAAATGTACTTAGTTTTCTGAATTTTTTTCTGTGGTACAGGTTTGCATCGTATTTATGTCCAGTTTCTGAAGTAAAATCTCTCGCTATATAATTATAATATTCCATTGTCCATCAATTTTTGTAGCATCAATTTCAAAGGTAATCCGACAATAGTCTTCATTGTTTGATATTTTCATATGCAAAGATCGACACAAATAATTTGAGTCAGAATATTTTGATGCAAAATTGACAGAAATAATATTAGTGATGCCCAATTTATTTGATTGGATGCAAATCTGACAATAAGCCTTAAATATTGTCAAATTTTCCTTTGATTTGCATATGTTCTAGCTGACAAAAATATGCTTAATTCTTATAGTGTATTTATGATTTTTGTTTAATTATGAGTAATTTTGTATTTTTACTTAATTACTTATATTCACTTGTCCTCCTATATAAAAGGGATTTCAGAGCTTATGAGAGTTGTATGGTGAGAAGTGTGAGATATAACCCATAGCTTTTTTCTTTCTCACATCACGCTTCAAGTATCAGAGCTTCGGGTTCATGATCAAAGCTGGTTTGGCATCGACGATAGCAAATTGGGTGTGTGTTGCTAGCGTTTAGTGCAACACATGATTTGACGTGCTTCGCTGACAGTTTTTGCGGTGGTTTTGAAGTAAAATAGGTGTCGAATACATCAGAACAAATCAGGCACATGAGGTGGTCCAACCGTTCAGAGTGTTACCATAAGTGACGATAAAATAACTTTCACTAGGAATTCCTAAAAAATTAGTAAAGTGATTCTTTTTGGGGTTGGTATCAAGATGTAATCAGATATTTGTGTATGTCGATTAGACGTGGATCAGCTATATTACCAAAATGTTCTAACTAGTATCACATGTCCATCTGACAAGGAAATAAGAATTACATGAGTAATCTAGAAAAAGGGCAATTATTTTTTGGAAAGAAGAGGAAAACAAAATTTCGTCTAAAGAAATTTTTTTTTTGGAGAAAGAAAAGATTTTTGGGAAAAGAAACAAAAAAAAAAGGAAAAACAAAAAGGGGAGAATTTTAGGAAAAATGAATTTTTATTCTTT
The DNA here is from genome assembly GCF_001263595.1 of Phalaenopsis equestris. Classification (NCBI taxonomy): domain Eukaryota; kingdom Viridiplantae; phylum Streptophyta; class Magnoliopsida; order Asparagales; family Orchidaceae; genus Phalaenopsis; species Phalaenopsis equestris. The sequence continues at coordinate 399,190 of NW_018165520.1, forward strand.
AATTTATCATTTTTTAGGTAACTTCTTTTTTTTGTTTGTTTTTTTCTTCTCAGGTATTTTGCTCGAGAATTTTTTTGGGAAAGAAATTCCAACAGTGGTAGCAATGAATGTAAGCAAAATGTCAGGCTCTTTAACATCTATTGTGGCGATGAAATAGTCAATTCATCAGGTGGTTACGTATCCCTTTAAAATTGTTGCGATGAAATTTGACAGCAAAGGGAACTTTAGCATATAACGATGCGAGATGATGGATACATTGTGCCCTCTAAAGCTGGAGTATGTTCACTATGCCCTCTAAAGTTGGAGGATGTTCTAGATAATGAGGAATATCCTAAATAGATGTCAGAGATTTAGAAATGAACTAGAGTGGTTGTGGATTAATCTGAAATTGTTTTACTTAGGAGATCAAATATGGGTTGATGATGGGGACTTCTACAGAGAAATTTTGAGGATGTTAGAGAATAAATATATCACAAAGAGTGTTGAGAATCGTCTTTATATGAAGAAGTAACTCTACAGGTTTCATACAAGAAAAAGGGTTACAATTGATGAACACTTGAAAAACTTCACAAATTTGTTGGCATATCTGTTAAATTTGAATTAAGAAATTGGAGATGAAGACATGACGCTTCTTCTGTTGAATTTACTCCCGAATGAGTATGAAAACTTCATGATGCCACTCATTCATGGGAATGAGATCTTGAAGTATGGTGAAGTGACTATGACACTATTGAATCATGAGTTCTGTCAAATAGAAAAAGGTGTCTGCAAAGATGGAATCAGATGAGACATTTACACTCCAATGCGGTAAATCTAAGAGAAAAAAAGAAGATTTAGGCAAAGAAAGGTGGCAACGACGACAGTTCTCAAAAGCAGGGAAAGTCTCGTGGGTGCGGTCTTGGAAAAAATTAGTATGTTTTATGTTTAGAGACTGGTTATTGGAAGAAAGACTGTCTGAAGCTAAATGAGAAGGAAATAAAAGTTTCATTTGGGGCGAAAGCCCATGTCATTGAGGAAAAATGTAAATAGGTAGATTCAAATGTATAATTATCTGCATTTTCTCAAATTTTATTTATAGATGATTCAAGTTGGATTTTGGATACAGGTGATACTTATCACATTGGTCCTCATAGAGGATGGTTTTGTACTATTAGTGTAGTGTGATACTATTTTTTTTGTACTATTTGTACTATTGGTTTTGTACATGGATACAGGTGATACTTATCACTATGGGAAACGATCAAGCTTGTCGTACTATTAGTGTAGGGAGTATCTTTATTAGGATGCATGATGGTACTATGAGGGAGCTGATGTAAAACATATTTTAGATACCAGGAAGAATTTACTGTCAATTTGGGCTTTAAAGTCTAAAGGCTACAAGGTAGTTATTGAGGCAGAAGTTCTGAGAATATGTCATAGAGCAATGGTTTTTATGAAAGGATATCACAATCATAATCTTTACTATCTTCAGGGTAGCACAGTGACTGGAATGTCTGTTGTTGATATTTAACGCTATTATGTTGTGGCATATGCAACTAGCTCATATAGAAGAGACTACACTTTAGGTTTTGATGAAGAAAGAAATGATCAAAGGAACGAGCACCTCATACTTGATTTTTGAGAACATTGTGTGTTTGACAAGAAGCTACAAATATCTTTTGGTACTGACATTCACATTACAAAGGGTATTATAGATTATGTTCACATAGATGTTTGGGGCCTGATGAAGACAATAACATTCAACGGTGAAGATTCTTTGTCTCTTTTATTGATGATTGCTCCAGATATATTTGTGTGTACACCATGAAGAGTAAAAGCTAATTGTTGGAGATTTTCATAACTTGAAAGAAGTGTATTGAGACTTAAATTGATAAGAAGATCTGGTGTATCATAAACTTCATATGCATTCTTACAAGAGTGCTGGAGAGCTGGGATAGAGCATCACTTCACTATTTGAGAGACACCACAACATAATGGGGTGACAGAGAGAATGAATCAGACTTTGGTGGAGAAAATTCATTTTTTGTTATCCAATGTTGGGTTGGATATAATCTATTGGGCTGAGATCATAGAATATGTCTATCACTTGCTGAACTATCTACCATTTTGTAGCTATTCAAAATGAACTTGCCCAATAACAGTCTTTTATATCTTTCATAATCCAAAAGAGATGTGGTCAAGACATCCTGCTAGAGATTATGAACATATGAGAGTGTTTGGATGTCCATTCTACTAACTTATACAGAATATTAAACTAGAACCACAAGCGAAGAAGGCAACCTAGACTAGCTTTAGGCACGAAGTCAATGGCTTCAAGTTGTGTGATCTAGCAAAAAGGAATGTTGTCATTAGGAGGGATGTTACATTCGATGAGGCAAGCTTGTTGAAAGATAGAGACAAAGTAGGTGGAGAGTTCTATTGGGACCACATATATGTAGTAGAAGTTGGAGTTTGATGTAACTCTATTTGCTCCACATAGTTTATCTACTCTGACTCATAAATATGATTCATTGCAACTCAGGAGCTATCTGTTGATAGTACTCAGAATAAGGTGAAAAATGATGTTGAGGATGAGACTCCTGCTTAGGAATCTTTTGCTAAGAGTAGGATTAGGCGCCAGAATATCCCAAAATCTACTTAGTTGAGGGATCACATTACATTTACACTTTCAACCAAGAGGTAGAAATTTATTATCATTATAAATAAGCGGTGGAGAGCCCTGACTGTGATCTTTGAAGAGCAACAATGGATGAAGAAATGAACTCTCTTCGAAAGAATGGTACTTGGAGGTTGGTGAAGCTTCCTCCAGGAAGAAAGCCATCGAGGGAAAATGAGTGTATGCAAAGAAAGAAGGGTCTCATGGAGTTGATGTGTGGTACAAGGAAAGATTAGTGACGCGCCAAAACTTACCGTGAAGTAAGTCGGCTATACAACACAAGTGCATGTGTCAAGTAGTAGCTTGATGTTTATCTGAAAGAAATTTTTATGTTATAAGGTCCAAGAAAAATAGAGTACTTGATAAAGAAAGGAACCAGAAAACAGCGGCAAAAGTTCATGAGTTCCTTTAAAATAGATGAGGCACGTGCCTCTGAGATTTTGAGATCCTAGCGATCGAGCTTTTTCCTAAATATTTTCCTAGGTGATTGTTATCAATCAGAGACATAGTTCTTCTTATGCCTAGTCTAGGTCAAAAGAAAACTCAAATCCATCAATTTGAGACTTCTTCAATCCACATAACTTTTGTAATACCCTAGAAAGATTGCATAATTCATTGTAATATGTGTAAGATCTCATAATGCTTGGTTAACCTTTCATTTTCACTATGTAACGGTTAGAGGTCATAGTTTCAGACTATGAGTAAATTAAAATTGGAGGTTAACAAATAAAAAGGATTACAAAAGCTTGAAGAATATGCTTAAGAAAAAAATCATGATAAATCCACTACTCCCTTTATCATAGAGACAAGAAAAAAAGTTTAGCAACCCACCACAGAGAAAACACTGGCAAAAATCACCATGTGAGAATCTATTGCAAGTAACAAAGTTATGAAAAACTAACAAGAAATTATTCTCTATTTGGCACCTTTTTCCTCTCATACAAACTCTCACAACTCACCAAAAAAAAAAAACTCTCCCTATCAAGTTACCACCAAAAGAGAAAGACTGCCTTCAAGAGAACCCTCAAAATCTCTTCCAAACTCTCTTCTTTTAACCTTCAAGCCCTCTCTAATGCAGAACTCCTTCCTAGAAGCTCTAAGAAATGAATTTATAGTAAAAATTATAGCTTGGGCCATCAAAATTCCTTTCTAAAATGATTTCCTTCTCGTCAATGTGGTCTTCTTATTTTCTACGTGTTCACGTTGTTATATATGAGCTGGTGTGGTCACACTGCTATATATGAGCCGACATGATCACACTCGATTATGGCATGCTTATGCAGCCATACTATTCCAAATGGCATAGCCATGTCAATGTTGTCGTGGTCACGTCAGCTGTGTTCGATAGTGGTGTGGCCACATTGCCTTTAAACATGGTCATGCTGCTTTGGGGTACTTTTTTGCTTGATTTTCTTGTTCCAAGTTGTTATTATTTAACTCTTTCATTCTGCACAACATGAACAAAAAACATTTCTCAAGCATAAATCTGTGACAAATAAATATGAATAACATATAAAATGTAAGAAAAATTGTAAGTAAAATTAAGTAAAATTGACGCAAATCAATTCCCCCAAACTTATCATATTACTTGTCCTCAAGTAATCACATAGCTCGGTTAGAATTTTTAATTGATGTAGTACTCCTACAGAGTTCTACCCTTTTAACCTTTTTATTAAGTCTAAGTAAAAAGGTGTTAAATGTCATTTAGATCGGATTATCTTTAATGGTTAATAACTCGACCGTTCCTTAATTCCCTTCTTTCTCTTCTTAAGACAATTCTATAGAACCTTTAATTGATGTCATTTAGAATCTCTTTCACGACCTCAAATATCTTTATTACAGTTTTAGTATATTTTAACCAACTCAAAATTCACTTAATTCTTACCCTTGAAAATAACTTTTATCATGGTTTTAATTAAGGAATCAAGGCTCAATTATCACTTAAATCTCACTCCCCCCCCCCCCCCCCCCCCCCTCTCTCTTTTTTCTTTTCTTGAATTTTTATTATGCCAACCTCAAGCTTCTCCTTGGGAATTTTTCACTTTTTTTCTTTTTCTTTTCTTTTTTTCTTTCTTTTTTTCTTGTTCTTTTTCTCCTGAGAAATACTATATCTTGTTGATAACTTCTTCTTTTCTAGTATTTCTTTTAAAATGTGAAGAAGGGTTATGTTTTTTAAGCAATAAAACTAAACACTTGATTATTTTTAATTTTTCCACCTTTAAGTTATCTTTTCCAGTTAAAACTTGAGACTACCTTAATTTAGTTAAAATAGAATGAAAAAGAGTGTAGTTATTTTTGGTTTGTCACTTAATATCTAAATCACCCCTTTTTAAATAATCTATCGATTTCTTTTAATTGAAGTCAAAAATTGTTAAGTTCGAGAATCTTATCATTACTCATTAAATTTAATATTTTTTTAATGATATTTATCTATTGTTAGGAGATGTGATAAACAGTTTGAATAAATCAAAACTTCTAGCAGGAGTTACATAATGAAGTATAAATCGTTTGCTGAGCTATGTGAATTATCTATCAAGTTTTATAATAAGGTATAGTTTTTTTCCCCAAACTTGTTTTTTAACTCATGTTTTGTTCATTAAAGTAATAATAAAGATACAAAGCAAGTAAGTGCAGGAAAAGTAAAGACAGGCTAATCACATGAATCTCATAAAGTAAAGTACAAAGTGCAGTAGGTAAAACTAATCTAACAAAGGTACACAACACTTGAATAGTACAAATCTCAATCCATATAGGAATTTAAAAATAAGTACTAAAATTTGCTTGAGGCACTCAGCAAGGACAACAACACACACACAAAAATAGCATTCACTACTGTGGCCAAACAACTATGTAGTAGCCCATTCGGAGAAATTGGCCATGTAGGGTTAGTATAGACAACAACACACAGGCACATAGTACATGACAGTCAATAGTATAATAGTTTCCCATGCCACTGAGCTACTTTTCTACCTGGAAGGGTGCAAGCACTCAACTGTGTGTAAGCCTGCCAATGATGCGAGCACGTAACATCACTAGAGCCAAAAAAATTTTGCTCCCTCCTTCAAGCTCCCTGACTTTGAGTGTAAGGGTAGCATGATTAGGAATATGATAGTCAATTGTGACTTTTGCATAACATCATGTCAATGTGCGTACATCATAACTCTACTTCACCCTCTCTATGGCAAGGACGAAAATGGTACTAGACCATCATAGTCCCCCGGTGATCTGACCATTAGTTGTGTACATGATAAACTGGTGAGGTACTCTCCTAAATTCCAAGTTCATGCCCATCTAGATACAGAAGCTTTAAATAGTTCAATTCTTTAGTCAAAACAGTGAGACTGGTGATAGATCTATGATCAAACGAGAATCAGATACACAGAAATTTCATATTCATACAAATCATCTTGATGCTTCTGCACGTCATAGCCATGCCTAATAAATCTACTATTCTATTCACTTCCAAGAAAGTAAAATTTTGGTGCTGACGAGATTCAAGTTAGTGAGTGAGACATTCCATGGAATGTCAGAGGATCTCGGATTGGAGAAGATATGCCGAAAATTTTTTGAAATTTTCATAACAATATCACATATCAAGGGTGGAAAACATAGTATTACTAAGAAACATCAATGCTGATGTGGTTTTGTGAGGATTTGAGGGAGATTCAAAAAATATTGATGGATAAAACTTAGAAGAATGGAGTAGTTGCAAGATACTTACCACAATCTTCAACCTCTATCTTGATCTACTTAATGAAAGTTGGATCTAACAAAATAAGCTTTCTTTCTAAGGATTTCAAAGCTTAAGGAGGATAGATGGTGCTTGGTGGAAGTAATGGGGAAGAAATGCCAAAGAACACGGATTCGGGCACTTAAATGCTTAGTGGGGTGGACACACCACCACAACCCATGACCTACCCAAAGAATCCTGGGTGTGGTGTGGTGACGCCTGAATTAGGCGTGGTCATGTGATCCCTGGATACTGCTAATATGCATAGTACAACAATAATTCAGATTATATTTCATTTATATTTCTTTACTTTGCAACAAAACTAAAAACTTAATTATGAAGAAAAATAAGAATTTAACTTTTAATTTATATATATTGGGATACTACGCAAGTAACGTATTGTTATCAAGTGATATAAGACTTTTTGATTCAAACCTGAATATCGAACCCACGGAGAGAATATGCAATATGCACTATTGAACAACAAACTTTTTATTTTTAATAAAAAGATAATTATCTAAACTAAAGATGATTTTTACAGTAATGAAAGTTTAAATATTTTTGTTATTTTCAATATTTTGATAGAACAATAATAATTTAAAAATATAACTAAAGTTTTTGTAGAAGAAAAACACTAAATATGAAAATATCTCTCTTTTTGTTATGAATCAGTAATACGTATAAGAATTCTAATGTGGAAGTATGCAAATTGTGTTGTGCCAAATATAAGCAATAATATTCTTTACCCTTAGTAGAGATGCTATAAAGAACATTGGCTAATTTAAAGTTTGAATAGTTCTGACGACCGGCTAGGCAGGGAAGATACTAGCTCTCATTCTAGAGTTTCCTCGATTCCCTTTACTAGGGAGCTAACATCTCGTATCAAAACCTAAAATAATAAACTAAGTTGGGGGCTTTAACCTGTCACTTTAAAGTCCTCTAAATCCACACCCTTCAATGAATATTTTCTTATTTATTTGCATTCAATCATATGAACTATATTCTCATTCATACAACCTCATGTGATTCTTTCCAATTGTTGACTGAGACAATACCAG
>NW_018165520.1:406754-429808 GCF_001263595.1 Phalaenopsis equestris
TTTCTTCTTAAAACTTAATTACTTATCATTTTAAGAAGAAAAGAGATTTTTTTAAAATACAAAACTTAAATTTTACCAACCAAAATCTTTAGTTTAAAAGAAGAAATCATTATCAAACCAACAACAAGTCTCAATTAAAACCAAAAGTAGTCTCAAAACAGAAAGATAAAAGCTTATCTCAAGTCCTCCACCAAACTCTTGAAGCTCCTTTGAATCTCTTTTCTTTACAATCACTCAAAATAAAATAACAAAAAGGATAAAATAAAAGTAAAAAATGGTGCCGGAAAATCTCTCCAAACTAACTCCTCAAATGAGAACTTTCAAAACTTTCTAATACTTTTAGGACCTCTTTCAAAGTCTCTTTCAAAGGACCTCTTTCAAAGTCCCAATCTTCTTTCTTTTATAATTTTCTAAAAGGTGACTTGCTTTCTCTTTAAAATATATCTAGATTTGATGTATTTCCCCAAGAGATGCTTCCTTTTGTGATAATTTTCGTCCATGGTGGTTATAATCACCTATTAAGCCAATGGGTGCCTCAAAAACCTCTTCAAAATTCGCAGAAACTGAATTTACTTGCCCAATAATTGCCACTGGCGCTTAAGCACGCGGCCTCTTGCCCTTAGGCGCGACCTTCTCTGTTTAACCGACGCTTAAGCGTCGGATCCGGAGCTTAGGCACCAAAAGGCACCAAAACTCTTTTGTACATTTTTCATTTTTTAGCTCCAAATTTGATCTTTTTTTACTCCTTTAAACAATTTTCACACTTTTTACCTGTATCTGCAAAAAAAACACAAAAATACATTCCATTAAAGCTCAATATCTCAAAAATAAGTATAGAAATGTGTCTAAAAATACTATATATTTTAGGCGTATCATCATGTTGTGTGTCGGCATGGTCAAACTAAACTGTTGTGTGGTCATGCAGACCCCCACTGTGACACAAATTTCTTTTGGGCTACCTTCCTTTAGTTGGGCCAACTACTCCATAGAGGGATCTATAGTCGACTCAATAATAAACCACTAATACAAACACCTGAAAATAACACAAATATGAAATGATAGTAATTGTACAATAGATAAAGCAGAAATAAATATGATAACTCTTGGGTTATTTCCCAAGATAGCATTTGGTGTAATGTTCTCAACTAGATAAAGTCTCAAGTATCTCTCCATATTAGATCTCTAGGATCAAAGTGCCAATTCAGTATTCCCTGATTACTAGTCTCAAGGTTTGGTCATCCTATGATTTCTAGTAAGATCATGTTCTCGATTTCTTCCCAAATATTTCAATCTTCTTCTAACCACTGATAGAAGTTTTGTAGTAACCTCTCACTTTCAACCAGATAATCATTAGTGGTTCCAATAGGTGGGCTAAGGTGGTCTCCTTATAGATTTGAGCTTGGTGGTTGAATTTCTCCTACACTAAGAGTAATATTTTCGTCAGTCAAAATTTTCAAGAATTCATCAATTATTTCTTGCTCTTCCAAATGAACATCCTCAGATTCTATATATTAGATTTTTATCACCTGATCCACCGTTTAAGTTCTTTGAATTTGATTTTTCTTATAAGCTCGGGAAATGTCTGATGATTTAAGACATCAAATGTAATTGCTTGATCATTCTCTTTGAAAATTACCTTTCCTTTCTCAATATCAATAATCAGTCTGTTAGTGGCTAGGAAGGGTTTTCCAAGAATTACATGAATATTCTTATCAGCCTTAAATGCAAAATTATGAAATTAGCCAGGAAAATATATGTCTCCACAATAACAGGCAGGCTTTCAACTACGCCTAAGGGATGAGGCAGAAATTGGTCAGCCAATTGAAGTGTTAAATTGGCAGGTTTAATTTCTTCTCTTTCAAGTTGATTGAAAATGTTTAGAGTTACAAGATTAACACTGGCTTCTAGATCAAAAATTGCCTTCTTGCTAAACTCAATTCCCATGGCAAACGGGATGGTAAGACTATCAGGGTCTTTGTTGGGCTTTTGTAGCCTTTTAGGGAATGGAGGTGGAAGTCTTTCAATCGGGCTAATTGGAATGGCAGAGGAAACTTTACTTAATAAAGGTCTCACAGGTGTCCTAGCCTTTGGTTGGTTGACTTCCTTTTCTACTCCAGTTCTAATTCCCACCACCTTGCACTGCTCCAAATTTTAATCTTTTGGATTTACTTCAGCAATGTAAGTGGTGCTCCTGGGGGTTTGTTGTTAATTGTGTTTGTCAGCTATCTTAATTGAGTTTCTAAATTTTTTATAGATACAGTCTAACCCTATATTTGGTTTCCCATTTAAATGACTAACTCCAAGATTGGTGATTTCTTTTAGCTTTGGGAATTAACCTGGAATGCTAGTGGATGGTGTTGTTTCTGTGATTGATTTCCTGGGTTTTACCAACTACCTATATAGTTGTTTTGATTGTTCCCCCATTGTTGTTTGTTGTTATTCCAAGAAAATTTTGGATAATTCCTCTAACCTAGGTTGTAGGTGTTGGGATATGGGTTATGGTCATGATATTTTATGACATTCATAGATTCTAAGGCTGAGATGCAAGGATCTAATATTGGTCCTTGAATTAATCCATCATTGGGCAACATCCTTGCATTAACCTATTTGTTTCTTAAAGTTTAATTTTCTTTCCTCAGTTGATTTTATTTGTTTGATTCTTTCCCCTATGGTTGACCTCTAGTGTTTAGTTCAATATTTTGTGTTTGAGTTTTATATATATTTGAGAGAATTTAAATCAGACATTTTCTATTTACACTTTTCATATTTAAGGTTCATCTAAATGCTTGGGAAACATATTTTATTTTGCATGTGAAAGAAGATTTTATAAATGCTTTTATCAAGCAAAGACTGTTAGCATATGAACTTACTCACATATGAAATGTGCATATTTGAATTGACACAAAACTTACATGCTGAGAGGCTAAGCTTTTGATCGAATTACATGCTTTTGAGAAAGAACAGCTTCACTCTGAGAAAATAACATCCATGAGTATATAAACATTGCCTAGATTAAGCTATTAGAAAGGCTATACTAAACTTATGTAAGTTCTAATATTTCAATTGATAAGCTCACAAGACAGATTAAAATAAATTCAAAAAAAGTATTTGAAATTAGTTTGATTTATAGTATACTTTGTTTTTAAAATTTTAATGAAATTTTTAAGTTTATTTCTTAATAAGCTTGAGTTTTAAGAGGTTTTGAATTATTTGGAAACGTTATTGTTTCGATTTTTGAAAGAGGTTTGGTTTAGGTTATTTTAAATTTGTTAAGTGTTTAAGTTCTAATTTTTAGCAATCATGATCTCCTTCTTAGTTGATCCTCCACCTATTTATAGCGGTTGATTATGTATTTCTTTATGCTGACATTGATCCCTTAATTAATTAATTTATTTATATGTTCCATCCCACATACTCTAATTTTTTTATCAAAAATTTAACTTGACATTCTTAGAAAATATGAGTTTAAGGACTTTACATGGCTATAGTGATTTGTACTGCAATTATGATTTGCAATGTTTAGAGTATAATTTGAGATGAGATGTTGGCTATGGTTAAATATTCTACAAGTGTCTTATGAATGGAACACTTAACAATTGTAATTTTTTTAGATGGGTTGATGAAAGTGAGGAATCCAATCATATGGTGATCAAGTTTAGAGAGAAGCTTCAAAAATTCACAAGAAAACTTATTCTTTTGAACATGAAAGGTAATGTTATAATAATATTATGGGCTATTAATAATATTATGGGCTATTAATTAATGGAAAAATTTAAGGGTATAATAATATTTTTTCTGAAAATTAACTACAACATAATCAATCATCCAAACAATACATTGGTTCAGTACCATCAACTTTTTAATAATAGCTGATCAGGTGGTTATTCAAAAAGCAACTGATCAACTGCCTATTCAATACGTTGTAGCTGTCTCAAATAGACACAAATTTTATATTCCTTCATAGGTCAACATCTTTATTACAACAATGTAAGTGTTATAACTAATTGTTGTATATTTTAATAAAAATATTGAAAACTTATAAATCTATCAGTATTATAATTAATATATTTTGTAAGGAAACAACACTTTTGTTATTATTTCAAAGATGCTTCTACTAGTACCATAGATGAAAGACATTGATGAGAGACACTCTAAATGATGCTAGAGGGAGGACTTTTATGTGGTATCTTCAACTAAACCTCTATATGATTTAGAAAGAGCTGAAAAAAGGTAATGCATTTTTGGCTTTAAAACAGAACAAAACAAAAATGGAACTGCACTACCATTGAGTAGTTTTTATCTAAAGCATTAGATGAATGACATCATGTGTTCTTATATTCTATTTAGTGAACAAGTGCAAAAAGAAGATTTCAAAAACCGTAGTCCAATAGTCTAACCAACGTAGTCTTGGGGGAGGGCGGCATTTACATACATCACACAAATTCTTTATATTTATATAACTCACATTAATTTTGCATTTTTACCCACACAGAACTCAACCTTATATATGAAATAAAAAGTAACACTATTATCACTTTTAAAAAGTAAACCAGACATTTCCATGCATAAGTGTAAAACACAGAACCGCTATATAAATATATAGGTAAACATGAAAGTTTAGGTGTGATATATCTTAATACATAAGAATTATGTGTAATATATAAAAATTTTCCGAAAAAATTATTAATTCTTTCATGGGACCAAGTCCGTTTGCCACATGTTGACATCACTTGGTATTATAGAACCCAAATTATATATTATTTTAAAATAAATGTCTTCTTTTAATGCCCATTATGCAATATAATACATAGAATTAAAATGAGCTAAACCAAAAAACAATTGTTTTACAAATGACTCAAAGAAAGAGAATGATAGAAAAGTACATCAAATCTCATTCCAGTGCTACCGGCACAGTTGTAGAATTCTTATTTTCATTACTAGCGTTCATGAAGAAAGCAAATAATAACATGTGTCTCCAAATTTATATATGAAAAATATGAGGCAATTATAACTATGATATATATATATATATATATATATATATATATGGAGGGTGCTTCAAAATAATAGTTCATTTCTTGTGCATACATGTGAGCTGAACAGGGATTGATCAAGTACAACATATATGACTTAAAATGCTGTTCTGTCCCATAGAAATATTAAGGGAACCAAAATCATGAAACTTATGACACGACAAGACGTTGAAGAGGTGGTATACTGAAAGAATTAGACGAACAGCTTTTTGTAAAATATGCCTGGATTTATATAAATGAAGTAATGATATAACGATTAGGAGCATGAGTTTTGCTTCATTTTACTTTTGATTACCTTCTACTGAAAACATTTACAAAAGCAGTTGCGAAGGAACTATTCCACTAAGTTAAAATTTGTTATAATGTGGCTTCATGTATTCTGCATCTGAATAGTTGATATGCAGACCTTTGCACAGTCTTCGATCAAATAAAATTTATGTTTGAACTTTATGCTTTTGTTTTGAGATACAACTTGGTTGCTTTATTGTCATTAAAAGACCATTAATAATATATAATATGAATCAAAGTTGCAATTAATCAAAACATCGTTTTAAAATTTTGGAAGTCAGCTGTTTCAAATTTAAAGCACCAACAAGCAACTCCTCAGCAAAATTTTCATAAATTTTCGTTCATCTTTGCATATATTTCTTGTAGCACTGGAGGCCCAGCGAAAACTCAATTCATTCGAGGCACATCTCTTATGTTTTAGTATGATAATCATATTGTTCAAATCATATAGACATTCAAGTCTCATGTTCAACAGCTAATTTCTCACACATATATATTATGGTGGCCCTCAATTATGTGAACTAAGACAAAGTTGTGTATATAAAAAAGTTTAAATAACTAACGGGTACAACGGTCATTTTGCTATTTAAAGGTGTTTAACGGGTCATCTTGTATGGGTCATTGGTCTATATATATGTAATGAATGATAGATATGAGTTGAAAGGGTTAAGGGAGAGAAATTCTGAGAAAGAAAGGTGATGAGCTAAGAAAGTTTATATCAAGATAAAGATCGATAGAAAGCTTGGAGCTAAGAAAGCTTGTATATCGATAGAGAACTTGAAGAGATTGATTCGTCCTTGATTTTGTGCAGAGTAATCTTCAAAATTATTTTTGTAAATTGTTTCTTGATTCTCTCCCATGGACGTAGGTCCTATGGACCAAACCACGTAAGTTCTCGGTGTTCTTACTTACTTTTCTTCTTTGTTGCTTTCCCTTGTCCTACAGTTCTCTTAGTAGCAGATTTCACAATAATATACATGTGAAATTCTTTGAAAAAATTAAATAATTATTTCTAAATCTACTCTTTTGTATTTATAAAACCAAACATGGAGAGTAGATCCAAAAATTATTGTTTACCTTGCTTACAATTAATGTATTGGTACTGTTAAAGAGCAGAGAAACAGACAAGAGTTGGGCCTTTTTCTTCCTCGTTCACTCTCTCCACGTACGCTCTCACATCTTGTTGCAGAAACAGATCCACTCTTCTTCATCAATTATTTCCCACTTCTCCCATTTTCATCTGTTCTTCGCTCTCTTTCCTCTCTCTCTCTCTCCTTTTTTCCTGCGTCCTTTTTTCCTGCGTCATTTCTCCCACCATCAAATTTAAGTCACCAAATAACAAATCCGAGGATAAAAGTTAAACATCAAATCGAATCATATATCACATCAAATAGAAGTCCAACAATAAAGAAACAAGGAAGCAAATACACCAGGAGCAAGATGTCTTCCACTCCATCTCCCTTTTCTCTTGAACAAATCTCCCCTCCTCCAACTGAAAAGCTGTGCTACGTGCACTGCAACTTTTGTGATACAGTCCTCGCAGTATATATATTCTTCTCCTTCGTTTATACAATCTTCATCATCTTTTTTTCATTCAAAACTTTCTCTTTTATGTTGCAGGTGAGCGTTCCTTACTCGAGCTTGTTCAAAACTGTGGCGGTAAGGTGCGGTCATTGCAGCAACCTTCTTTCTGTTAGCATGAGAGGACTTTTACTCCCAGCAACCAGCCAGCTTCATCTCGGCCATCCTTTCCAGTCCCCTGTTCAGCATAATCTTCTGGTGCATGTTTCATAAACTTATTATTCACTTCAACTTGCCTTAAATTTGTTAAATTACGAAAAAAAACTGAATCTTTGATGTTTTTTATTTATTTTTTTATTTTTTTACTAAGGAGGATGTACAGAGTTACCAGTCACAGAACTTGATGGATAATCTGCCCTTCCTGAGCAATAATTTGATGCCCCCGTTGGCCAAAGTAACTGAAGAAGAGCTTCCTCAGAATTCAGTTACCAATAGACGCAAGTTTTTATCTAGTTGTACTACTAGTTTTTTTTTTTTTTTTTCGATTTTCATTTTGTTATCTTTTCTTCCGTAGCTGTTGTTCTGCTTTAAGTTTCTGTTGAGGAACAGTAGCCCATCTGTTTTTCTTTCTCAGAGTTTTTCCATGTAACACACCTCATGTCACCTTCCTCTGTAGTCAGAAAACGATATTAAACCAGAACTTTCTTTTTCTTCCAAATCCAGCAAGCTTACTTCAGCCGAATTGCGCGGGAGAGAATACTGTGTTTTAAATGTTGCTTTTTTCATGCTGCAGCTCCAGAAAAGAGGCAGAGAGTTCCTTCTGCGTACAACCGCTTTATCAAGTGAGTTCTCGTTACACATAGATGCCAAATGTTAAAAAGAGTAAGAGAAAGATGTGTATATTGAAAGCCTTTTGACTCTCATTTGTTTTATCAGCTACACATGAAAAAATGGTTTTTAACTAAACATAATGAAACGAAAAACTAACATCTTGCTTGCAGGGATGAAATTCAACGAATCAAAGCTGGCAACCCAGACATCACCCACAGAGAAGCATTCAGCGCTGCTGCTAAGAATGTGAGCTATACTGCGCTTCTGTAATCACCTCCAAATTTCTCTATCACCATAAAACAAAAAAAAATATTGAAAATATTCTGAATTAAATATAGTTTAAAATACAACAGACACCTTAATACTATTTCAGCAAAGTATCAGTCTTGCTCTTCAACTCCATCATACAATGTTAAAATAAATCATAAGAATATATTTTTTAGATTTATAGTTCGTTGTTTCAGAATATTATAGACGTTTTATGACTATGCTGATGCTGTTTCCTGCAGTGGGCCCATTTTCCCCACATCCACCTCGGTCTCATGCCGGATCAAGCCATAAAGAAGGCCACCGTGCACCCTCCGGTAATGTTGGGGAATCAATTTTTCTTGTTTTCATTCAAAGACATTACCTCGGTCTCTTTCAATAAATCCTTTTAAGGATTTTGATGTGATGTTTAGTTAGCCTATACTGATCTCTTTTCTCTTATTCTTCCAGGAGGGAGAAGATGTTCTTCTCAAGGACGGATTTTTTGCAGCTGTAGCTGCAAACATGGAAGTTGCTCCCTTCTAGGCTATGACAACTGCCTATTTGAGAGCCTTTGGCATCTATCAGTTTGCTGTTACAGTTTATTAGGGTTTATTATCTCTACTATATAACACAAGAGAAGCTCTAGAATGTGGTTCTATGGTGGCTAGAGTTCCTGCTTTGCTGTAGTTTTTATCTTCTAGTCCTTTGAGTTTCCTCTTAATGTTTTATTTAGTAAATGAAGGACTTATCTTCTGTAAAAAGAATGTCTTGTCTATATCAACAGCCTTGGTATGTTCTTAGCATTGTTTTATGCTTGGAAAAACTGTTTTTTTCTTCTAGTACGTTGAATAGGTATTGTAGATGCATTAAAGATAAATTTGATGCTATGCAGTCGGATAAAATATTGAAAATTCAGTAAAAAAAAAATAGAAATATGAAGCAAAGAGTGGCATGAAAATCTCATTGGAATATCACATGATTCAAGTTCAAACATGGTAAATACAGTGAGAAAATCATGCGATGTTCTTTTTTAATATAAGATAAAATGTAAGTTTGGATTATTACACTGCATTAATCTTGTTTATGGATTAGTTTTTTACGGATTTGATAAAAGCTCTTATGTTAACATGACCTGCTCTCTTGCCGCAGTTTTGCATCAAGTTGGATAACCTTAACCTATTATTATTGTTTCTATATATATATATAGATGAATATATATATCTCAATGTTCAACAAATTATAAGAAGGAATAGTAGAAATATGAGTTCCGCAATATCTAATGTTTATACTGCTTACATATGGTAAGGTGATAATGCAATAGTTAAAATTAAAAAAGGTTGTAAAGTGTGATCAAATTTAAGTGACAAATATACAACAACAACAACAACAACAACAAAGCATTCATCCCACTATGTGGGGTCGGCTACATGAATCATTTTTCTCCGTTGCGTCCTATTTATCCGTTGCGTCCTATTTAGTGTCATATTTTCATTTAGTTCTAGTAAATTAAGGTCATTTTTAAAACAATAAGCCCAAGTACAATTTTTTTTTCGACAAGTTTTACGCTGGCTGTCAACTACCTAACGCAACCCTCCACTTTTCACATCCGGGTTTGGGACCGGCAATATATTTAAGTGACAAATAAATTAGATATGATTAAATAACAGACAAATTCAAAATGAGCATTTCAGCAATTAAAATTGACCCTTATCTTGAAAAGTTGTATCAATTAGTGTAAAACTTTAATGATTCTCCATGTAATAATGGATAACTATAAATGAGTATATTTATTCCATAGTCATATCATAAAATCTTAAGATTAATTTTTACTAATGTTGATCTACTTGTCCAAATGAGATAAAGAGACTTCCCTCTCAATAGCTTCAATATCATCAAGCTAAGGGCTTAAAGTGAGAGTAGATTAGCCTCAACCATTTCAAAGGCACGAACATTAAAAGCGGATAAATATTACATTTGTCCACTTTCTAGATAATGGTAAGTATATATTTATGATCAATAACAATATAAGGTTCATATAGTTTGGAATAAATAATTTATTTTTCACTGTAAGAAAATTTTACCTCTAATAAATAAAAATGATTACTTTATAAATAATAGAGTGCGACCTATTTAAACTTGAGATCTATTATTTTTATATAGTTAAAGAAATGATATGTAGTGCAGGAGTACATCATAAAATTATTATTCTCTAAATGAATTGATTTAATCCAAATCACAAAAAAAGTTTCAAAATAAGAATTAAGATAAGGTTCCAAAGCTATATTTTTAATTAAAACACCCCTATCCAATTGCGCATAATATTTCTTCAAGTAACATCAATTACTGAGAAGCATTAGACATTCACCATTACAATCTACTAATTGATAAGAACTTATATCATATACTTTAACTAATATAAACGAGCACTCCAACATTTATTCATTCTTACTACATATCTTTTGATGGTCTAGTATCAGCCATGTGAAGATTAAAACTAATGTCTTGACACAAAAAGTTCTAGATTGAACTAATTTATCGTGAGCATGAGCCATTCATTCTTGGTAAGGTTCAACATTTTGCTAAGTCAATAGACGTATTACTTCTAGTCCTTCAAGCTCCTCTAATCGCAATTGAATTTTCTGTTATGGAGGATTATATATATATATATTATATATATATATAAGTGGCAATTCTTAGTGTGAGGATTTGAACTTTCAAAGGAACACAGAATTGAGTTAGGGTTCAATATATAGTTTGGTAAGCCCATAAAGCCTCCACCAAAGAGCTCATGCCACTGATATTTATTATCTTTAAGTTTCCTCTTTAGCATTTGATCTAAGATCTTATTGAAGGATTCAGGTAGTTTATTTTTTTCAAGGGCAGTATATTGTTGAATGCTCTAATCAATGTTGAGTCTCTTTATAAATTTTTTAATTTTGGTGCTTTTGAATGAAGGTTTGTTATTTAATATGACTCATCATGAGATACTGAATCCATTTACGATGTGATTTTTAAATTACAATGCATGGTAAGCTTTTACTTCTCTTAGAGGAATGTCCTCTGCCCACTTTAAGAGGTAGCCAGTCGATGCCACTATGAACCTCTACACCTTGGATGAAGGAGGGGGACTCATGGTGTTTGTGCCCTAACATTCAAAGGGCTACGAAGCAGTCGTTGGGTGTAATACATTAGGCGAAAGATGTAGAACTACACTAAGTATTTGATATTGATGATATAGTGATGCAGTCTCCATGCAATCATTGATCATTGTTGGCTAATAATACCTCATGATTTTTAATTTTAATTTAATCTCAGGGCCAGATTGGTGAGTACCACAAAATTCATAATCTATCTCGTTGATGATTCTTTGGGATTCGTCCTAATCTAAGCAAAATATTCACATATAATCAAAAGACTTTCTATAGAGTATGTCATTTATAAGGATAAAAGATAATTCTTTAGACTTCTCTTAATGAGCTAATGATTTATCTTGAGGCAAATTGCCTTCCCCTTGATAATCCGCAAAGGGTTGTCTCCAATTAGTCGATTTCTCGACTGTAGTGATGGAAACCTGCCCTTTGATATCATGTCCATGAATGTACTCCATATTGATTAGTGAGAGGATCTGACAACCCTTGACTTTAATTGGTATAGACACCACCTTCAAGAAAGTTATCTCGTTAGCCAACCTTAACTAAGTGTCTGCGAAGGTATTGCTGACATGGGGTAATTTACATGCTTGAAATATATTACTTTTATTTGCGCATTTAATGCTTATGTTTAATGATTTTATGCTTTAATGAAAGGTTTTTTTTATTTTTTATTTTTGGTACAATAAATGGAGCAAGTGGACAAAATGGGACGAAAATAGAGCAATTTGGAGTCAAAGGAAGCAAAAAGGCTAAATTTGACCTAGCGCCTAGGAGTCAGACGACAGAGAGACTGGCGCCAGCAATGATTTTCAGGAAGGTTCAATGTGGACTACTTTTGAAGGGGTGCTTGAAGTGACTCTTGGTGATTTTGAGAACTCTATTTAAAGAGACTTCTAGAGAGTCCAATGAGAGTCTTTTTAGAGAGGGGAGAGTCTTGGAGAGGTGAGAGTCATTGAAGGATTTGCTTAGTGGCTTGCTTAAATTTAGAGGAGAAGAGAAGAAGTAAGAGATGTCTTCTTCACTACAATTCTAAGTGAGATTGAAGTGGAAATGTAAGGAGAGTGAGTAATTCAAAAGAACTAGAAGGATTGCTTTGAAAAGATTTTGAAATAAGTTGTGTATTTTATTTATTTTACTTAATCTTATTTTGTAAACTTATAAACTTATCTTATTTATCTATAAATCCATGTGTTGTTGTGTCTTCCCCATGAGATCTGAGTAGTTTTCTTTGTCTTTCTCTTTGCAACGAGTAATAATTATGTGTAGGAATAAAGTTTAGTAGAAGTTCTTTTAATTCCATAAATTATGATGATTTAAACTATACGCTTAATTTACTTATCAATATGGTCAATTAATTAGTTAAAATCTATTGTGAAATATACTGACCCAAAAAGGTTATTTTTTTCTCAATATAGTAAGAATCACATTTAGTCTCATGGATGAGAATGTAGTCCATAGGGTTAAGTGCAAATAAATACGGAAATAAGTTTTGATGAGCATAAGTTGGAGATTTTAGAGTGACAGACTAAAATTTTCAATTTGATCCAGACGTTTGGAACCTAAAGTGAGATGTTAGCCTTTAAGTGAAGGGTACGTGGGAACTCTAAAGTGACAGCTGGTATCTTCCCAGCCTAACCACGGGCTAAGAGACTTAACTTTGTATTAGTCAATGTTCTTTATGCACTCAGATAGGGTAAAGAATAGGTATGTTTCACAATACATTAAATATAATTAAAATTATTAGATTCCTACACTGATTATAAACACATTGCAAGGGGAAGGATGTTTTATATAATTTGAGCTCTTCTATACATCTTTAGTTTAGAATTTCTTAGTGGTAACTTTACATTTTAGCTTTTTTAGATTGCCTTGCATTTATATTCTGCATTTTCTTAGCATACTTAACATTCCTTTTAAATTATGTAGGATTAGTTAATACATAAAAAGTTTTCATCATTTCTCAAATAAGTTAACTACAGTTTAAAGAGGATTTTACTTAAGTCAAACTGTAAGAGTTTTGTCTCTCCCTGTGGGATCGGTACTTAGAACTCCATTAGAGCCTCATATTACATGAAACAATACATATACTTGTGTAGTGCTCCTAGTATGTGAACTATTTTATTAACTTTATATAATATTTAATCTTGCACATTAGTCGCTTATAAAATTTTTTTATAAGTCTAAGAAATATTTTCTATCACACAATAGTTCGGATGCATTCCTCTACTTCAACCAACCGACATGAAATCTACTAATCACATCCCTATCTATATCACCTAAACTTTGAATGAGAGACCCGAGATATCTAAAATGTTCACACCTTTTAATGTTCACACCTTTTATGATTTGATCATCTATAGTTATAACTCTACCGTTAAAACTACTACTACTGAAATTACATTTCATGTATTCGATTCTAGAACTACTCAAACAAAGGCCTTTAGACTCAAATGTCAACCTCCATAATTCAAGTTCTTAGATGATCACATATAGGAAACTCAAAACATTGTTATTTACAAATCAAACACCCTCTTTCATCCATTTTTCAAATTCTCGCTCAAATATCAAAGGTCATGATAAAAATTCAACCCATATTTTTTATTTTTTATGAAATTCACAATGGTTTGATCATTGCACGCGTAAATGCATTACTTTTCCTAAACTGATATCACAGGAAAAAATCATACACCAAGTTCAATCTTCCTGTAAATGTCTGGTAAGAGCATCCATAACTAAAGCGAAAATGTATGGTCTTAAAGTCGATCACTGATCTAATCCAACAAAAATAAGAAAACATTTGATCCTAGTTGTTAAACACTAAACCCTGACTGCATTTTTCAAAAATATTTGAAAATAAAAAGTAAACGAAGAGGAGTTACCTTCCTCGATAATTTTGTGTAGGAGAGGAACAGAAGGAGGAGAAAAGAGAGAGTTTCTGGTCACTGTAAGTGGTGATACCGTCATTGCGTTCCCGACTAGCTTCTAATGACTACATTGCGAGGTTTCAGTGATGAAGGTGATGGTTTTGGACCAAATAGAGGGGGGTGAAGAAGGCTTTAGGTAGAGAGGAGAGAGGGGAGAGGGGATTAGGGCAAGAGGGGGAGGACCACAATTTTGGTGGTATAATAGATTATTTTTGATGGCTTATACACGACTTTAAATCCATCGATTTTTGATATTATTATCGACAACAATTTCCATCATTTATTATAAAAATGCGTTGGTTAATACCCTGCCAGATGAAAATTCGTAGTTAGCCGACGACCAATGATTTTTTGTTAATATAAAATTCTAACTGATGGTTTATTGTATCAGTAATAATAAAACTATCAGAATATATATTGCAGTTAATAAGCGACATAAATTTTGTAGTATGTCGTCGCAAATAATATAAACATAAACCATTGCTAGACTGTCAGTAATTTACATTATTGCTGACGAATAAAACTGTCGCTTATTAAAAAAAATGCATCGGTTAGTACCCCGCCAAATGGCGGGTTCATGGATAACCGACATAATATGATCGTCAGATAATATTTCGTTTAACCGACAGTATAAGGCGTGAATAATGATTCAAATCCTTGGAAAAAATTCGGTTATTTATAAGCGAAGACATGTATGTTATTAATCTATCACAAATAACTCAAATCATAAACTGTCACTATACCGTCAGAAAATGAAACATTTTTTTTGCAATGCAAAGGCAGGTCGTTGATTTTGCCGTCGATTTTAGTACATTTTTTTGTAATGTCAGGATATAGGAGGTACTTTTAGTGATAATAAATGTATAGGATGCACAAACAATGACTTTTTAGAGATCTAGCTTAATCTTTTGGATAAAATTAATAAGATAATATCAGCGGTTCTATGCTCAGAGTATTCGTTATAAAGTTATTCATGTCAACTTATGTGTAGAAAGTCCTTTGATACTTGTACTCTTTCCTCGTGAATCTATCATGCTCCAGGATTTTCTTATTATCTTATCGATGAATTATACCTTCTACTATTTTAAGGACATCCATCACATTGTAGTTTTTTTTTTTCTATTATCCCTTAAAGTATTCAAAATAAACGAGCAAAACATGGCTTCTTATTGTCCTTAATAGGTAGTCAAATTCAAAAGGAGATAGTGGTGACTCAACTATTCTATGTAAATCTTATTCTTCTTTTGCAGCAAAAAGTGAGTGAAACATACATCATCTCAGAAGATGTGAAATTGCACCGAAGTCAGCTTAATTCATGGGCATATTTCTTCTCAATTAAATTTCTTTTCTTATCAGCTTGTATGTATTTCTTGTGAAGTCTTTTCTTCTCTTTTTATGGTTGAGTTTTGGTTGGCAAAGAATTAATTTTGGAAGATGAATAATGAGACATTGCAAACTTCACCCAATACTTCACTTGATTTCTAATCCATCATTTCAACAATCTCAAGAGTTTGAGATACTTCAATAACTTGGTGAAATTATTTTTTCTCAGAAGAGTTTTGAATATTAGGAATAACAACAACAAAAATATTTGCAACATGGGAACATCCAAAAACTCTTTTCTTTAAAGGCATGAAATCTTCTCTAGACTAGCTTGAGGTTAAATTCCATCAGGATTTCTTCTTCATCAACAACTTTGGGACCTTTCAAAAAAACCTAAGATCACCACGAGCCTTTTGATATTATCAAAATCCATTTTAAACTTAATTACAGGCCCATCATTTCCATAAATTAGATTGAGTGTCAGATTTTTTCCATTTTAAACAGAGAAAAGGAGTTTGTTAATGACATCTTTCTTGTAGTGAGGTTACAAAGAAGGATGGTAATGAGTAGTCTACACTTGAATATCTAAATTTTAGTAATTTTAAGAAGGAACTTGTTCAACATAGAACTCAATCAAATCAATGAATCCAACAAAAGAAATTCATAAAGCATGCATATTAAAAATGGTTTAAATGAGAAGTTAAAGAACATAGAGTTTGAAACATGTTGGGTGGACCCATTTCATTATTTGGTGGATGAAATATTCAATGAGAATAACATGGGTAATTTGACTCTAAAAGGGTTCAAACACTATCGATGAAAACTAATGTAAGTAAAAATTAGATATGGAGAGAGGAACCATTACATGCGGAGTCTCAAGAAAAATTCTTTAGTGAAAAAAGAAAAGTTCTTGATCTTGTTGTTGGATTTAGTTGTTGTATCTACCATAAACTTTGAAAATTTTTATCTAAATAATCGAATACATCATTTGAAGTAAAATATAATATCTCGAGAGGTTGAAATATTACCTTAAAATGAATTTAGTCATTTTGATATGCAAAATCTTTAAAATTTATGGGTCTGCATAACTAAAAAATTTTGCCCTACCTCATGGGTGTAAGATTGTATTAATTTTATTTTGGGGTCTGATAACCCTATAAGGACAACCCCTCATAATTAATTATATTCCAAGAGTCATGAGTTATCGAGAATACATTCAACCAACTTATTTTTTTTATATTATGTTGGATTATAAGGTTGGTCTCTTCAAGGTTGATGTTTTAGGACTTCAAATAGATAGACTCCGTATTCGGCAAGATTTGTACTTGAAATTAAGGGAGTTTAAACTTACAATCCCATTACAATTTGTCATGAAAAAGGCCAAATAAAAATTTTAATTGACTCTATAGAGAAAGTGAACTTTATAGATTGTAATTGTAGAATTGTTGAAGATGATATGTTTTGATTTGAAAGGTTGGATTGGTTTGGGCCGACTAATTTGAGTTTAAAATATTTGATTTAAGCTGCAATTTTAACTTAAGCTTAGAAGGACTTGGTTGAGATTGCATAATTTGAATTAAAAAAGATTTTATTTGAGTTTTAACTTGAGCTGAAAATGATTTACTTGAGATTGATTGATTAAGTTGGCAAGGTTTGATTTGAAGCTGAAAATTTGATTGAAACTGAAAATATAATTAAACCATAACCCTAGACTAAGTAACATGATAGGCTAGAAGTATTTTTAAACAAAAGTGGAAACCTAACTCTAAAATAAACTTAGAACTATACATAGAAGCAAAGTAGACGAATTTCTATAAGCTATAAGACTCACATATCCATATCAACAAAGTGATGTCATCTAGTTACATCCATTGTCTTTTTTTTTCTAACCCCATTTTGGGGCCTCATATGAGGAACATGCATAAATATCTAACCGTAGCACTAATTGGCACACGTCAATTTGCCCCATTTAACGATGCCAGTCATTATATGCAAAAGACTCACGTCCGCTTCAACAAAGACCAGACCAGATCCCTCGCGTTGTATTGGATTAAGGTAGCTGAATAACGGTGAAAGTGACCATCCCCTTCACTTTCTACATCGCAGAGTTAAGATCCCATGCGATGCCGTTCGGCATAAGCAGAACAGGGAGCGAAAGGGTTGGGGAAGAGGATCCTGATGGGGACGTTTGCTTGGGCCTCTCAGCTTTCTCTCACTCATTTGTTGTTTTCGGAGTAATGTCGCACAGTGAAAAAAGCTAACCATTACCAAAGTGAGAGAAAGAAGGAAAGAGAAAGGGAGGAGGGGGGGAATGAAGAGGAACTGAAAGGAGGAAAACAGCTTTCGCTCTTCCCGGATCGTTCCAGTGCCTTGCGGGCACTAAGCGGATCGCTGCAGTTGTACCTGAAGTGGTTGAAATGTAATAACGCTGATGCCATGGGCTTAACGTAGGCTGAGCTCCTGTGTGTTTTTTTGCCTCTTTGCCTACAGCAGAAGAGATAAACTAGCAGCATTAGGGTTCGTACACGATTTAGACAGACAAGGGAGAGAAAGGGAAAAAGGAAACAAAAGCTTGAAACTTTTTTTTTGATTTGACCGCACACGACGCATTGGCTTAAAAACAAAGTAGCAGATGCAGAAGAAAAACATGAATTTAAGCACATATGTATCTCTTCCTCTGCATCTTTCTTACTCTCTTTCATGGGGGGGATTTGGGGGTACCCGAGCTCTTTAAGAGAAAAAATATTCCTTTGAAGTCTCGATTGCCTTTCTCCTTCGCTAAACCCGCCGTTCCCGTTCATGTTGCATGCATTGAGAAACGTGCGCTTGCAAGCCTGTAATAATTCACCCAATCGGACTGACAGCAGCTAGGAAGATAGCTTCATTAGCTCCAGGACACGCTAACTAGAAAACAATT
This sequence comes from Phalaenopsis equestris, assembly GCF_001263595.1. Lineage (NCBI taxonomy): Eukaryota > Viridiplantae > Streptophyta > Magnoliopsida > Asparagales > Orchidaceae > Phalaenopsis > Phalaenopsis equestris. Next base: position 424,993 of record NW_018165520.1, read on the forward strand.
AATTGCTATCGTTGACCTACAATTTATACAGTTTCACATACTAATTAAAATTCGGGTCAAATTTCTAAGCTAATATATATATAGTGAGCAATGCTTTGTTGATAAAAAAGAAAAATTTCTAGCTAAATTACATATTTTAAATCATATTTAATTTAGCTAGGATTAAAATGAAATCTGTTGATGAGCAATTGAACGGAAAAGTAGCCTATATATTAATTTAATCAAACTATGTGAGTTGATCACATTTATAATTTTATGTATTGTATGAGTTGTGTTTATGGCTTTTTTTTTAGTTAGGGGTCATCTGATTTTTTTTTTTAGTTTTTTTTACTTGAATGTCGTAATTCTTCTCAATAAAAACTGATTTAAGGTTCATGAGAGAGAGATGGTGAGAAGTGTTGAAGTTGTAACCCTAAGACATTTTTCTTTATTCCCATCTGGTGCTAGAGAAATCTCCCTCCCGATGGAAGATGAATCAATCTAACGTCGAATGAGGTAAATCTTTTGTGTTTGATTGTTGTTGTGTGAATTTCATCGTTTCTGCATTATTTTTTTCTTGATAATTGGTATCAGAGTTTTGGGTTCGTGAGCGTAAAGTCTGATGTGTTTTATCGGTAGATTCGAAAGTTCGACGGTAGACCAGCGGCAGACAGGCGAATTGAACACGAAGTTCGGCAGCAGGCAGCAGTTCCGACAAGGTGCGGGAGGCCAAGGTCTGGTGGGCGGAGCCCGATCAAGGTTCAGCAATAGTGTGTGTTCCAGTGGAAGGGGATCGCTTGGAATGATAGAAGACAAGTTTTATTTTTCTTTTCGATTCGTGGAATTAGAAGATAAAATGAAAGCTTTTTAAGAAAATTTGGTTCTAAAAAAAGGAATTTTGCTGGAACAGAAAAGAAAAAGACTTTTTTGGGAAAGCAAAAAAGAAAGCTTGTGTTTTTTAAAAAGGAAATTCCGAGAATTTTGGATAAAAAGAAAGAAAGAAATCAAAAGCAAAAAGGAAAAAGAAATTTCCATGAAGAAATAAAGAAATTTATTTTTTGAAATAAATTTCTTTTTGAGGTGAACTTTTTTTTTGTCTTTTTCTTCTTTTCTGGTATTTTGCTAGAGGAATTTTTTGTGAAAGAGATTTCAACAGTGGGAGCAACGAATGCTAGCACGATATCAAGTTCTTCAACATCCACTATGGCGATGAAAATGTTGATTCATCAGATGGTTATGCATACCGCCAAATTCGATGTGATGAAATTTGACGACAAAAAAAACTTTGGCATATGACGAAGCGAGATAGTGGATTTGTTGTGTTCTTTGAATCAGGAAGAAGTCTTGGATATCGAGGAAAGTTTTGAAGAGATTTTAAAGAGAGATTATTTGAAGATAAATCGAAGTACTTATCACTTGATCTGAAATTAATTAAAGAGATTTGAGAGTTTGGATGTATACTAGATTATATAGAAAATGAAAATGACTCACATGTGAGTTCTTGAATGACATTGAAGAATTTGTGTAGGTGGCATCATAGGTGCCCATTTATCATTCTAAGGGTAAGTTCTGGTGTCATTGTATGAAACACAAAAATCAAATCCTTCGCCACGCGAGGAATTTAAGTTGGATCATTACCATAAGAGATTCAAACCTAATTATTGGTACTGGACTGCAAATAATGAGCAAAAACCTGATGTTTAATTCGATCAAGGAGGTGCCTTGACAATTTATGCCCCTTATGTAGAGGAATATGATCCCAACACATGAAGAAATGATTCATGATGCTTAAAGCACTCAATTTTTTGGGAGTGTTCAACATGAACCAGAAAATACTGAATAATGAATCACAATTGTTCTATGATCTACTGAACACTGCACAAAATCCTTTATGAGATGGTTGCACTATACATATAGAGTTATCAGTGACGCTAAGAATATTGATCATCAAATCTGATTTTAACATGCCAGAGAAGCATCCAATCAGGTAGAAACATTATTGAAAAGACGATCCATGTAGAGAATTTAGTGTCGAATGGTCTGTACAGAACAAAAACGTTAGCTTCAATTTAAGGTTACAAATTTAGAAGATTAATTGATGTGTTAATGGGTGTATGGTACATTGCAAGACCAGTGCACTCAAGACCACTTTCCGATTTTGTGGTACAGATAGATTCAATCAAAGGGGAAGTCTGAATAAAAATAAAAAAAAATACTCCATCCAAGTGAGTATTTTATTTTCCGCTCATACTCATGCTTTAGAGATTGCTCTCTTCCATGCTTATAACCCTTCACATGACTTGACACAGTACTGGATTTGTTAATGCTAACTTGATGAGTCATCCATTATATGGTGAGACTTGTAGACATTTTGATTGTACTTACCTGAATTTGCAGCTGAAGCATGTAATGTTAGACTTGGGTTTAATGTGGATGGCTTGACCTTGTACAGTCACGAGGCAACTATGTACTCATGCTGGCCAGTGATCATTATGTCGTACAATTGCCCCTGATATGTGCACGATCGTGTCATTCTTATTTCTTACATTAATTATACTAGTTCCACATAGTCCAAAAGGAAAAATTGATGTCTACTTATAACCTTTAATTGAAGAGCTACAAATGCAATGAAAGATGGGCGTGCTTACATATGACGTCGTTAAGAAACAAAATTTCAACTGAGAGCGGATCTTATGTGGACAATTAGTGATTTCCCAGCCTACAGGATGCTGGCTGGTTGGAGCATAGTTGGGAAATTTGCTTGTCCTTACTGCATGAATATGTCAAAAGTGTTTACTCTAAGATATGCAGGAAAAACAATTGGTTTAACTGCCACCGAAGATTTCTAAATTGTGATCACCGATCATATGGATGACCTCTTAGTTGGGGATGTATCTCATGAACTAGAGAAAGAAATTAAGTATACTATTAATAAATTGAAAGAAATAAATTTAAGGACTAATGAAAACTCTAAGCTAACTTTAAAAGCTTGCTTGTTAGTAAACAAAAAACTAATAACGTTGTCAAGTTACTCATAGAGTTTAAAATTTATTTTATATTGAGCTAAGAAGAAATTTAAGGATAGCTCTTAAGATGAAAATTCATAAATTGAAAATACAACATGATGCCACACTAAATAAGCAAGCTCTATGAAAAATTAGATTAGAAATGGAACAACAAGTGAGTGTAGGAGTGAAGAAACTGATTGAGGAGACTTAACTGAGAAGAAAAGTAACCTTGATGATTAGCCTGAGTTGTGCCTATTAAAAATAGGAATAGACAAATTTGTGTGTGCATCGACCGCCAAAATCTGAACAAGGCATGTCTCAACCATAAATTTCCTTTACCTATACTAGAATTAATGGTTGATATCATATCTTCACACACAATTTTTTCATTCATGGATAGTTTCTCCAACTGTAATAAAATCAAAATGACTCATATAGATGAAAAAAATATCACATTATGAACTCAAATTAGAGTTTATTGCTACAAAGTTATGCCTTTTGGCCTAAAGAATGTCAGTGCTACCTACTAACGAGTCGTGACCAAGATTTTTGATGAGCTCATCCATAAAAAGTTGAGTTTTGTGTTGATGATCTCATCATTAAAAGTGAAGAAAGGGAAACCACCTATATGACTTGAAAATTATTTTGTATTGTCTACAACATATGACTTTAAAATGAATCCATTGAAATATGCATTTGTCATAACTTCTAAAAAATTCTTATGGTTCATAGTATAACTCTAAGATTGAAATTAACCTAGAAAAAATTAAGGTGATATTTAAAATTACACCTTCCAAAAGCCTAACCAAATTAATATTTTTTTCAAGAGAGGTTGGCATACCTAAGATGCTTTATTTTCACTGACAGGGGTCGATCATTTTATACTTTAACCAAGAAGAACACCAAGTTTCATTGTCATGACTGATCCCAACTATTTATATGCAACAGTATAACAATGTCTTTGATTATATTTTTACTTATTTTTTCTTACTTTGCAACAGAGTCAAAACTTGGTCTTGAAGAAATAAGTATTTAACTTTTCAATTTATATATATATATATATATATATATATGTGTATACTACACAAATATACGTATTTCTATTTTAAAAAGACAATTACTAAAACTAGAGATGTATTCGCAGTAATTAAATTCAAATTTTTTTGGTATTTTTGATATTTTGATAAAACCGTAACAATTTAAAAAAAATAACTTGAGTTTATGTAAAAGAAAAGCACTGAATTTGAAAATATCTTTCTCCTTATTATGAATCAGTAATAAGCATAGGAATTTTGTTGTGAAAGTATGCAAATTGTGTTGTGCCAAATAGAAGCAATTATATTTTTTACCCTTACTAGAGATGTTATAAAGAACATTGGCTAATTTAAAGTTTGAATAATTCTGAAGACCGGCTAGGCGGGGAAGATACTAGCCCTCACTCTAGAGTTCCCTCGATTCCCTCCACCTGGGGGATAACATCTCGTATCAGAATCTAAAACAATAAACCAAGTTGGGGGCTTTAACTTGTCACTTTAAAGTTCTCTAACTCAACACCTTTCAATGATTATTTTCCTATTTATTTGCACTAAATCATATGAATTACATTCTCACTCATACAACCTCATGTGATTCTTTGTAATTTTTTACTGAGATAATAACAGCCATGTTCTTACATGTTCTCACAATAAATTTTAACATATGGATAGGCCAAATCAAGAAGTAAATGAAGTACATGGAATTGAATCATCACAACTTCTTCCAACATTAAAGATTAATACTCTCCACAACTTTCATCTAACACTTTAATTACTTATCATTTTAAGAAGAAA